>NC_090937.1:1531051807-1531327758 GCF_040938575.1 Ambystoma mexicanum
TGAATTAGATTATTTTAGACTAAGAGATTAAATTTGAATCTCTGGCCATCAAGATCTGGTCAGGTTGGCAGCGTTTCTCTCGCCACGGGACGGTCTCTGGCACTGGTTCTGCTCACGCGGTCTGGGTCTCTCTGGATACAGCACTGCTTTCTGGGTTCTGGCACAGGGTTCTAGCCATAATCAAACAGCACAGCCCGGCTGTTGAAGAGTTTAATTAGGTTGCAAAAGATTTTGAGGCCTGCTGAAAAGGATTCAGCTTGTGGATCAGGCCTCTCTGCTACAAAGTTCTGGAATATGGAGTCTTCTGGCAAAACGCTTCGCAGGAAATCAGTTTGAAGTGGGAAGTGAGTGTCCCTACCTGGATTTCAGTGGTCCTTTTTATGTCTTTTGAAAGTGGGTGGGAAGGCTGACTTTCTATGCCCAACCCTCTGAAGATCCTGATAGGTTAGCAGATTTTCTGTGCTCTCACTGGAGTACAGAGTTGTGAGTCAGAGTGATGCTACCATTTTACAATCTATTGAAGAAACGCCCCTTTGCTTTTACTGATAAAATCAATTTTACCCAAAACACATATTTCCCAGATACGCAAGTTGTTGAAAATACATGTACACATGATGGATGAATTAAGACAGGTCTCTGATCAAGGCCCATGTTCCTGCAAGCTTGGGTTCAGAAATGACAATATTTTGCGCTTTTTAGTAGCTTTTGCAACATTGTTTTTTCCTCAAAATTTACACAGAGGTACACCCCCTTCCTGAGCACATTGCAATAAGTTTTCAATTCTCTAGTGTAAGCACAGTGTCTGCAATATTAATAAATAGCGGGGTTCGGTCTTAGAGCATCACACAGAGTGGAGTTTAGTCTCAAATTGTAGATACATTTTTCATAGAAAGAATCTCCAAATTGTACATTTCTGTAAGCTTAACACAATATGTTATAAGCAATTAAATAAAACATACATTTGCCCTTAATGGAATTCACATCTGAGTCTGGGTCCGCCCCACAGAAGCTTGGCTTGACTCAGAGAACAGATGTCTTGTTTCTCCCAGAGCAGTGTTGACAGTTAACACAACTATCAGCATGTCCTATTCAGTGGAAAGAGGCTATTGTTCCTTTCTGCCAAGCTGCAGGAAACTCTCCTCCCCTCCTAATTTACATGTCAAGGCGATATCCTGTACTGTTGGTGGTAAGAGCAGGTGTGAAGACTTCCCATCCTCTTGAACTTTTAATTGAATCAGACTGTCTTCTTGTGAGGAGTTCTGGGAATAGTAGGTGTTAAGAATTCTCATTGATCAGCAAGGCTTTGAAGTGTCCAGCTAACTCAGGTACCTTTTTCAGCTCCTGAAATACTGGTCTCCAGTCATAGTTTATACCGCTAGCGCTGGTTAGTGTCAAACGCCGGTACTGCACCCATTTTTGGGAGCTGTCTTGAATTAATGCATTTCGGATTTTGAACAGCACCATATTTCTTTGCACTGGTTTTTGCTCTGTGTGTAGCCAAAGGATAGGGCCTGGCAATGGTCTCTTGTATTAACAATGACAGAGGCAAAAATGGATGGCAACCTATTTTTCACGTTTTCCCTGTGCATTTTCTGGTGAGTTCTGGCCATCATGATGTTTTCAATGCCGGTAATGCACAGTTCTTTGGCAGGGCTTGGATGCATGGGTAAAAACATCCCACACTTCACACTAGTCACTTCCTGCCTACCCACGCCCTGAAAGGTACCTTCTCCCTCATTCTACCAACTATCCTAAACATCAAGGCCTTTAACAACTCAATCACAAACCTCATACAACAGCGTCCATCGACAACACAGCGATCATCTACCTTGGTAACCTTATCCTGCCTAGAGAATCCACTTGAACTGCTGAACACCATGGACATACACAAATCATTCAAGTGCCAACCCACAACAAAAACAATACAGTTTACCTGGTATTATTGTATGACTTTTCCCCACATCTTGAAGACTGGAAAGACTATGCAATCATGCACATCATTCTTCAACGCACACCACTGGAGCCAACCCGAATAAGGAAGACACTCCACTGCTCAATCAAGAACCTGGGCATGGACACGCCAGAGAGGAAACTCATCATCTTATCTTCCATGCCCGATACCTCAGAGAATGTCACTAAAAAGGTCAGTGCATTCAACCACACAACTAACAGAGACAGCAAACACCTCTGTAACACTGAAATGTTGACTCAACAAAAGAAATCCCTGCCTACATTGGTACACACAGGAACTCATTAAGAGCAAGCACGCCATACGCAGACAAGAAAACAAGAACAGTGTTGGAGCAAATCCATCAACTGGAAGGCATCATCACACTGAGACCCTTCATTACCATAGCCAAAGCAAATTACTTCACAGCAACCATCATTGAATCATCCAAAAATAACAGAGTGATTATCCAAGGCTGAAAAACTGCATCAGCCACCTGGCAGACCCTGTAATTCCATAGTTCACTGACAAATGCAATGCCATCATCCGCTGCTTTACAGACATGATAAGGCAACACATTTAAAGCTCCAATGACACCACAAAAATCCCACCCACAGCACCCTGTAGCATATCAAGATGGGCCAAATTCAGCGCATTTATTACAGAACACCTGATCAATACTCTTGTATCCCTCAAACCCAACAGCTACAAAGATGGCATCCTCTCTTCCATTCTGAAGGTCATCACAGGTGACGCCCTCACATCATTGCTTAACATCAATAACACATCCTCATACAAGGCACATTTCCAGATGCAATGGAACAACCCTGTCTCTGCTCCAGAAACTCACAACTCAATCAGAATTATCTGGCAAACTAGCCTCATTTATCAGTCCTCATCAATATGATTGTGAAGATTGTCGCAATCCAATTGCACATAAGACTCCCACAATACAATCTCATCCTGGACTACCAACAAAGTTACGACCATGATGGACCATTCAAGTTTTCAATGATGCTCTACAAATCCTGGACAAAGGAGACCCTTCATTACACCTACTACTCAACCTCTCTGCTACCTTCTATACTGTAGACTATGAAGCCCTTCTCAACATCATTGCCATTTGCATGGGTTTTAACGGAACAATCCTGCAGTGGTTCACGTTCTTCCTCTCCAACAGAGTCCACCTCTTCCAAATGGGCCCCATAAAATGCCAACATCACCAAGTAACCCACAGAGTTGCACACAGCTCCATCCAGCCCACAGTCATTTTCAACCTCTAAATTGAACTCCTGTGAGGGCTCCTGGCCAACATCGACAACAGGATACTCTAAGGCACTGATGACAACCAACTACAGCTAAAGATCAATTCTATCAATGACATCCCTCGACTCAAGTATTGTCTGTCCCTCATCCACGCCTGGATGACAAGCACATACCTAAAACTTAACCTGATAAAAACCAACTACATTCTTCTAGGAAATCTCACCAAGCATGCCCAAATCCGAAATTGGCTAACTGGCATGAAACTCGTTGGATTCACACCTCAGCTCTAACCAATTATAAAATCTCTTATATTTAACATTGACTCACCACTCCCCTCTTCACAAGACCTCTCAGTCTTAGTGGACCACTATAACTCCTTGCTTACCAATGCCGTCAACCTCCTCGCACCTCTCAAAGCAAAGAAATCCAAGAGCCCACACATCATAACTCCTGGTTCAACCCAGGACTGCGCTCTGCCAGAGCCGCTAAACGAACAGGAGAAGCCACTTTGCACAAAACGCCCACATCAACAAATAAGAACCACCTCTACTCACTCTCTCACCAATACATAAAGCTCATTCTCACCTCCAAAGCCACCATTCACAATGAAGAATTGCTAATGCAGCTTCGAGATCCCTGTAATTCTTCACCCTACTCTGTGAACTAGAAAGCCCTATCCCCACCCCGTATGCCATCCTTAACAACAACGCTTGGTGTAACACTATCCAAGACACCCTCACTGGAAAATTCTCACAGCTCCAATCCAAAATTCATGTTAAACAGATTTCTCAGCCCACCAATGGCCTCCTGCCCAGTTCTACAAATGACAACATCACATATTTCTAGTTCCAAACTATTAGTAACACCGACCTTGCAAATATCATCACTGGGATTAAACCGTCCCCGTGCAAGGGAGATTCACTCTCGGCCTCCCTGATCAAAGTTTGTGTAGAGCCCCTACTCCCTCTTATCACTGTCATTATCAACTCCTCCTTCATCCTTCACATCATGTTCCGTCCCTCTCACGCTTAAGGAATCTTGGATTGCAGCGCTCCTGAAAAAACCTACCCTTGACCCAGCTATCCCTACCAACTATCACCCCATCACCACTATCCCCTTATTCCTCAAAATCATGGACACAGTGGCCTACCTACAAATGCAATCTTTCCTAGAGCACTATCACATTTTAGGCTCCCACCAGTCAGGCTTCATCCCTAATCACGGGACAGAAACATCCCTCCTTGACCTAAAAAAAACAGCTTGACGGTGCCAATGACAGGGGATCATTGTCACTGCTTCTCTTTCTAGCATTCGACCTTGTTGACCACAAGATCCTCTGCTAACCTCTCACCTCTGTTGCCCACTTCTCCCCAGAAGCCACCAGCTGGATTGCCTCCTTCTTGTCAAATAGATCCTCCAGAGTATTTTCGGGCGAGGCTACCGCCTCACTGACACCAACTCTTGTGGGGTTCCCCAAAGCTCTTGTGATTCATCCACCCTGTATAATGTGTACACAAAGTCCATGTTCGACCTTCTTGACACCCTGGGAATCTTGTATACTAACTACGTGGACGATACCCAAATCCTTATCCCCCTCTCTGGCGACTACCTGGAAGACACCCTCAGGATTAATTAAATCTACGAAACTATCCAATCCTTAATGGCAGCACACAGCCTTTGCCTGAACGAAGAAAAGACTGAGCTTCTCATTGTTGGGCCCCGGGCCCGCTTGAAGAATCTCCCCAGGAATACACATCCTTTGTCATCGACGGCCTCAAGATCCTTGTTGCATCTTCTATTAAGACCCTCTGGTTTTAAAGATTTTTTCTTGTCTTAAAGATGTTTTCTTTTTTTATGTAAGGTCCTGGGCTGTGGCCAGCACCATGTGGCTTTTTATTTTTGGAGTGGCTGGCTTTCTTATTCAGGCCTCTTAGAAAAACAGGGGGTTCCCGGTTCCACAAGTACAACACTTTGAGCAATGACCCTAAATAAGAAAGAATAGGAATAACATATAATTTGTCTTTCTGTAATTCTATACAATAATTGCTGGACTCATTAAAGGTTTATTTCAGGCACACTTCAGGGGGTGAGTCACTCATTTAGTCTGTTTTTAAGAGCCTCAACTCAGCCTTTCATCTTTCTGAGGTCGATAAATGAGTACCAACACAGGTTGGGTGATATTGGGTGTATATTTATTCTATATAAAACGCTTAAGCGTAAGTGCCATATAATAGCACATCATTATCATTTGGTCATGGACGTCTGCTTGCATTCATATAAATTTGGTAATATGGGCCTATTCACACTGATATTAACGATACATTTGGTTAACCATTCTTGTATGAAACGTATATCACATTATAGTGATATTGTAACCATATTCTTCGTAGTGTACTTAGGAACAATGCTATGTGATGCCACTTGCTGTATTGTCAAGGGGTGAAATGTCATGTTCCAACGCTTCCCGTGATGTCACTCTGGGATGGGGTCAAATGACATCACTTCCTCTGATGTCATCAGAGGTCAAAGTTTGTGTGATGTCATTTCCACTGCCCCTGGCATTTTGGTGAAATGACGTTCCTGATACAGGGCTTATTGTCTCTCAACGAGATGTGTGCTTTATAAAGCCCATGTATACTTCCCATTCATATATAGAAACGTGCTTACGTCCACCTACATTACATTTTTTCAAGAGTGCAAGAATACTGAAGAGAGATCTGCCAAAAACATGCAATTACTGCACATTCCTTAGAACCCTGCACATCAGTGAAAAACGTGTTCCAAATCATTCCCCAACATCTGGAGAAAGCTTTCCAATCTCCGAAGGGTATTTGCTGACCAGATGCTTCTGTCCAATCTTCCCATCCTTGTTATACGTTCCACTGTAGGATTCGGATGGGATACCGACATCTTTTTTTATTCTAAACATTCATTTAGTTTAATAAAAGAGTAACGTGATTAAGATATTTTTTTAAAATAATTGTCACGCAGGGTGCTGGTGCCAGGCACGCAGGGTGTGCGTAACACATGCTTTATTTACCATTGTCTCTTAACCCAGCCACCATTTTCTGAAATGGATCTCGCACCCATTTTATACTGGCCACTATCCTCTGGATTCATCCTTCTCACCCCCAACAAGGACCTTCCTCCACTGGACTCCACCCACTCCCTCCTTGCCTCCACCCTACTTAACTACAGCAGTCCCCTTTCCCTCTTTATCCATGCCATGGAAATGGCCAAGGTTTTGGCCACAGTGGGCCAGTCTGATAAGTGACTTCACTATGTTGCTTGAAATTTTGAGCAGATTTTGAGCAGTGCGAGTGCACAAATAGTCCTTAAAATGGTATTTTTGTAACACATTTTACCAAATACTCCCCCACGTGTATTATACAGTCTTCTACGAATGGAACCAACTCACCATTTGCAACTGGAACCCGAGCAAATATTATTCCCCAGTCCGATCCTGTGGTAACCTCTTGAGTGATCTTTTGGGGTCTCGGCACCTAATTTCCCATGCCCTTTTATGGAGTCTTTTCATACTCAAGAATATGCCACTAAACGTTGAGGCCACATCACCTTGCAGCTCCTTGGCATTGGGAAAGCCATCAATCAAAATGGACACCAGGGCCTTTTTGGCTTCATAGAATAAGCAGCCGAAGGCTTCGCCTTGCATGTGTTGGTCCTGTACGTCTGACAATATAATGCGCTAGATGTGTAAAACACAATCATTAATTCCCTTTTCAACCCTAACAAAACTTAATCTCATGTCCATGCACCCCAACCTCAACAAACCCCTCAATCATTAATTCCCTTTTCAACCCTAACAAAACTTAATCTCATGTCCATGCACCCCAACCTCAACAAACCCAAAAAGTAGTAAACTCACCAAAAAGTACATGCATTTTCATATAAACTGCCTAGTGTACTTTAACGAGAATCTGTATTTCCATGTTTCGACTTAATGTCCAATTGGATTCCTGGTTGAAATTAGGTATTTTCCATATCATGAAAGCGCCCATCCATGTCTCAATTCCTAGCCGGATATACGATGGGATTGAGCAATGATATCATGGTGTCTACTACGAGAATTACTGTGGGAGGCACGTATAGGTTACTGAGGTATCTGTCTAGTTATAACAGTAGGATGATGCTGAGTTTTTAAATTGAAATATCCCAGACAAAACACTGGGTAGCAAACCATGCAGAGCATGAGGCTCTAAAACAGATTCATACTGCAATAACACAAATTAGAAGAGATAGGTAAAAAATGAAACAAGAAAGTGATTGGAATACAAAGTAATGCAAAAGGGAGGGGCAAGTGAAGGGAAAGAGAAAGAGAGAGAGAGAGCGAGAGAGAGAGACCACTTACAAAATCAATATCTAGATTCATGACATCAATTCTGAGAAAATGATTGTTGCAAGTGCAGGTATTTCAACTTATAATAAGTGGCGCTGAAGCACACGAGATATGGTTACTGCAAAAGGGCATAACTTTATGTGAAGGAACATAAAAGACAAAGAGCAGAAACTACACGAGAACTTTTTGATTGCCCCACTATCATTATACAATCAGAACATTCCTCGATTAATCTTATGAAGGACATCATGTAAATAGTTCAACACGTCTTTACTGGCATTGCATGACAACAGACACAAAGAGTCCCTACCTTCACTTTGCACGTTCTCCCTTTCCAATAGCCTTCCTAGAATCTCAAACACCTCTACATTCTACCTACCACAGCCGACAACATCACAACACATTACCAGCCTGCGGAAGTGGTGCATTAACATGTACCGATTTGAACATATTCCACACCAGACCACCATCGACACTCAAAGCTTCTCTAAGTGTTCACTCAACCCTCAGTGGTGTTCTCCATAAACCTTCCCCTTTTCTTCTCACCACAGGTTTCCTAAAATGTATCCAATCCCTTGCTACCACTCAATTTTCTCTCACTCCCTTACTTCGATCACTGCTCATCTTTACTTTCACCTTTCTCTCCCTCTCTCTCCTTACATATTTAGGTGGTAATTCATAGAATTCAGCGAACAAGTGGCGCACGCGGCTGGCACACAGTGTGCGCGTGCGAATCCCTGCGCCAGCCGCATGCGCTAAAATCCATTTCCACGCACAGCGTATTCATGGATTCCAGCCACCAAAACCAGCCGTGGTGCACAGTGGCGCAGCTCGCAGGGAAAAGCCATCAATATACCCAATTCAGCGCAAAGGGCTGCGTTAACCCTGTACCAGCACAGCAAGCGGGCTACGTGTATCACTGGGGTGCGCAGGAAGTACCTCACGCGATTGGCCCCGTGCAAGCAGGGTACGCGTATTTCAGGGGTGCGCGGGAAGTTCCACACACGATTTCATCATGGTACGTGTATTTCAGGGGTGCGCGGGAATTTCCACACGCGATTGGGCCCGTGCGAGCAGGGTATGCGTATCTCAGGGGTGCGCGGGAAGTTCCACACACGATTCCATCAGGGTACGTGTATTCCGGGGTGCGCGTGAAGTTCCACACGCGATATCAGCAGGGTACGTGTATTTCAGGGTGCAGGGGAAGTTACACAAGCGATTTCTGCAGGGTATGTGTATTTCAGGGGTGCGCGTGAAGTTCCACACGCGATATCAGCAGGGTACGTGTATTTCAGGGTGCAGGGGAAGTTACACACGCGATTTCAGCAGGGTACGTGTATTTCAGGGGTGCGCAGGAATTTCCACACGCGATTGGGCCCGTGCGAGCAGGGTACGCGTATCTCAGGGGTGCGCGGGAAGTTCCACACGCGATTCCATCAGGGTACGTGTATTTCGGGGCGCGGGGGAAGTTTCACACGCGAAATCAGCAGGGTATGTGTATTCCAGGGGTGCGCGGGAAGTTCCACACCCGATTCCATCAGGGTACGTGTATTACAGGGGTGCGCAGGAATTTCCACACGCGATTGGGCCCGTGCGAGCAGGGTACGCGTATCTCAGGGGTGCGCGGGAAGTTCCACACGCGATTCCATCAGGGTACGTGTATTTTGGGGTGCGGGGGAAGTTTCACACGCGAAATCAGCAGGGTACGTGTATTCCAGGGGTGCGCGGGAAGTTCCACACGCGATTCCATCAGGGTACGTGTATTACAGGGGTGCGCGGGAATGTCCACACACGATTGGGCCCGTGCGAGCAGGGTACGCGTATCTCAGGGGTGCGCGGGAAGTTCCACACGCGATTCCATCAGGGTACGTGTATTTCGGGGCACGGGGGAAGTTTCACACGCGAAATCAGCAGGGTACGTGTATTCCAGGGGTGCGCGGGAATGTCCACACGCGATTGGGCCCGTGCGAGCAGGGTACGCGTATCTCAGGGGTGCGCGGGAAGTTCCACACGTGATTCCAACAGGGTACGTGTATTTCGGGGGGTGCGCGTGAAGTTCCACACGCGATATCAGCAGGGTACGTGTATTTCAGGGTACAGGGGAAGTTACACACATGACTTCCGCAGGGTACGTGTATTTCAGGGGTGCGTGTGAAGTTCCACACACGATTTCCGTAGGGTACGCGTATCTCAGGGGTGCGCGGGAAGTTCCACACGCGATTCCATCAGGGTACGTGTATTTCGGGGCACGAGGGAAGTTTCACACACAAAATCAGCAGGGTACGTGTATTTCAGGGGTGCGCGGGAATTCCCACACGCGATTGGGGGTACGCGTATCTCAGGGGTGCGCGGGAAGTGCCACACGCGATTTCCGCAGGGTACGCGTATCTCAGGGGTGCGCGGGAATTTCCACACGCGATTGGGCCCTTGCAAGCAGGGTACGCGTATCTCAGGGGTGCGCAGGAAGTGCCACACACGATTTCAGCAGGGTACGTGTATTCCAGGGGTGCGCAGGAAGTTCCACAGGCGATTCCATCAGGGTACGTGTATTACAGGGGTGCGCGGGGAGCACCACACGTGAATTGCACGTGTGGGTCCTCCCAGGTGTTCTCTCTACACCCTCCACGGCCCCTGCAGGTGGCTCACACCACAGGGGCCTACCCTGCACATGTCCTGCCGGCACACCATCCACCATGGCCATGACCCCCAGCCAACCCACATGTCAACTTGCACTACTGCCCACCAACGCACGTACCCCTGCACCCCCAGTCACCAGGGGCACCCTCCACCAGGCCCCACCCATGTCTCCCAGCACCCCCACACCACCAGCAGTGCAGGCGCACCCACCACCAGGCCCCCACCCATGTCTCCCAGCACCCACACCCCCCAGCCACGAGGGGCAGCCTCCACCAGGCCCCCACCCATGTCTCCCAGCACCCCCACCCCCCAGCACTGTGGGGCACCTGCCAGCAGGACCCCACCCATGTCCAACTCATGTTCCCCACCACCCCCACCCCCCAGCACCGTGGGGCACCTGCCAGCAGGCCCCCACCCATGTCCAACTCATGTTCCCCACCACCCCCACCCCCCAGCACTGTGGGGCACCTGCCAGCAGGCCCCCACCCATGTCCAACTCATGTTCCCCACCACCCCCCAGCACTGTGGGGCACCTGCCAGCAGGCCCCCACCCATGTCCAACGCATGTTCCCCACCACCCCCACCCCCCAGCAGTGCAGGGGCAGCCACCACCAGGCCCCCACCCATGTCTCCCAGTACCCCCACCCCCAGCCACCAGGGGCAGCCTCCACCAGGCCCCCACCCATGTCTGCCAGCACCCCCACCGCCCAGTCACCAGGGGCAGCCTCCACCAGGCCCCCACCCATGTCTCCCACCACCCCCACCCCCCCAGTCACCAGGGGCAGCCTCCACCAGGCCCCCACCCATGTCTCCCACCACCCCCACCCCCCCAGTCACCAGGGGCAGCCTCCACCAGGCCCCCACCCATGTCTCCCAGCACCCCCACCCCCCAGCCACCAGGGGCAGCCTCCACCAGGCCCCAACCCATGTCTCCCAGCACCCCCACCCCCCCAGTCACCAGGGGCAGCCTCCACCAGGCCCCCACCCATGTCTCCCACCACCCCCACCCCCAGCAGTGCAGGGGCACCCACCACCAGGCCCCCACCCATGTCTCCCAGCACCCCCACCCCCCAGCCACCAGGGGCAGCCTCCAACAAGCCCCCACCCATGTCGGCCAGCACCCTCACCCCCCAGTCACCAGGGGCAGCCACCACCAGGCCCCCACCCATGTCTCCCAGCACCCCCACCCACCAGCCACCAGGGGCAGCCTCCACCAGGCCCCCACCCATGTCTCCCAGCACCCCCACCCCCCAGTCACCAGGGGCAGCCTCCACCAGGCCCCCACCAATGTCTCCCAGCACCCCCAGCCCCCAGTCACCAGGGGCAGCCTCCACTAGGCCCCCACCCATGTCTGCCAGCACCCCCACACCCCCAGTCACCAGGGGCAGCCTCCACCAGGCCCCCACCCATGTCTCCCACCACCCCCACCCCCCCAGTCACCAGGGGCAGCCTCCACCAGGCCCCCACCCATGTCTCCCACCACCCCCACCCCCCCAGTCACCAGGGGCAGCCTCCACCAGGCCCCCACCCATGTCTCCCACCACCCCCACCCCCAGCAGTGCAGGGGCACCCACCACCAGGCCCCCACCCATGTCTCCCAGCACCCCCACCCCCCAGCCACCAGGGGCAGCCTCCACCAGGCCCCCACCCATGTCTCCCAGCACCCCCACCCCCCCAGTCACCAGGGGCAGCCTCCACCAGGCCGCCACCCATGTCTCCCACCACCCCCACCCCCCAGCAGTGCAGGGGCAACCACCACCAGGCCCCCACCCATGTCTCCCAGCACCCCCACCCCCAGCCACCAGGGGCAGCCTCCACCAAGCCCCCACCCATGTCTGCCACCACCCCCACCCCCCCAGTCACCAGGGGCAGAAACCACCAGGCCCCCACCCATGTCTCCCAGCACCCCCACCCCCCAGCCACCAGGGGCAGCCTCCACCAGGCCCCCACCCATGTCTCCCAGCACCCCCTACCCACCAGTCACCAGGGGCAGCCTCCACCAGGCCCCCACCCATGTCTCCCAGCACCCCCACCCCCCCAGTCACCAGGGGCAGCCTCCACCAGGCCCCCACCCATGTCTCCGAGCACCCCCACCCCCCAGTCTCCAGGGGCAGCCTCCACCAGGCCCCCACCCATGTCTCCCACCACCCCCACACCCCCAGTCACTAGGGGCAGCCTCCACCAGGCCCCCACCCATGTCTCCCACCACCCCCACCCCCCCCCAGTCACCAGGGGCAGCCTCCACCAGACCCCCACCCATGTCTCCCACCACCTCCACCCCCCAGCAGTGCAGGGGCAGCCTCCACCAGGCCCCCACCCATGTCTCCCACCACCCCCACCCCCCAGCACTGTGGGGCACCTGCCAGCAGGCCCCCACCCATGTCTCCCACCACCCCCACCCCCCAGCACTGTGGGGCACCTGTAGCAGGCCCCCACCCATGTCCAACTCATGTTCCCCACCGCCCCCACCCCCCAGCACTGTGGGGCACCTGCCAGCAGGCCCCCACCAATGTCCAACTCATGTTCCCCACCACCCCCACCCCCCAGCACTGTGGGGCACCTGCCAGCAGGCCCCCACCCATGTCCAACGCATGTTCCCCACCACCCCCACCCCCAAGCAGTGCAGGGGCAGCCACCACCAGGCCCCCACCCATGTCTCCCACCACCCCCACCCCCAGCCACCAGGGGCAGCCTCCACCAGGCCCCCACCCATGTCTCCCTGCACCCCACCCCCCCAGTCACCAGGGGCAGCCTCCACCAGGCCCCCACCCATGTCTCCCACCACCCCCACCCCCCAGCAGTGCAGGGGCACCCACCACCAGGCCCCCACCCATGTCTCACACCACCCCCACCCCCCAGCCACCAGGGGCAGCCTCCACCAGGCCCCCACCCCCATACACTGTGTCTCCCAGCATCCCCACCCCCCAGCACTGTGGGGCACCTGCCAGCAGGCCCCCACCCATGTCCAACTCATGTTCCCCACCACCCCCACCCCCCAGCACTGTGGGGCACCTGCCAGCAGGCCCCACCCATGTCCAACGCATGTTCCCCACCACCCCCACCCCCCAGCACTGTGGGGCACCTGCCAGCAGGCCCCCACCCATGTGCAACTCATGTTCCCCAGCCAACATGTCATCACAATCTAGATCCCTGGTCCCTATGGTCAGCCTCCAAATGCAAAACACCTACCCGAGTATTGCATCCACCCACTCATAATTTGCAATTACATCACAGAACACCAATTGCAAGTTCCGAAACAAACACATTTCCCTCACATACACCCAATGGGTGTCAGTGAATCTCAAAACACATATCATGAAATGCATGAAACCAATGAGATACCACACATTGAAGTTCACTAAATAAAATATGTATTAAAGGAAACATAAATAGAATAAAAAATGAAGAAACAGAAACGTGAATGTACAAAAATGAAAAGAAGCATGTCCATTAAAAAAAGCAAAACCAAAAATAAAATTCCAAAGTAATGTTGTCCAAAGTCAATGTCCACAAAACAAAATCCAATGGGAAATAAAAAAGAAAGCCATTGCTCCATGGTTAAAAAGTGAAAAAAAAATACTATCCAACTGTGAACTATGTACATGGGAACAAGCCAGGGTCCATTATCCCAACAAAAGAAAGGAAACCTATCTAACTACACTAACTAATAAAATAAACTATATACAAAAATGTGGCCAATGTCCGAAAGGTCCAAATAAAATAAAAACAAAAATGAAACCTAACACTACCTACATAACTATGTACAAGGGCAGCGGGCTAGTTTCACGGCTCACTTGTGGATGTCCCGGGCCAGGGCATCATCCAACTCCTCCTCTATGTCCCGGAGGCGGTCCTCCTCCATGGCCCCGAGGGTCCGCATGGCCGTCGACGTCTCTACCTCCAAACCCCTGCGGATTGCCTCGAGGCACTCGGCCCACCTCAGGGCCCTCCGCATGGAGTTCTCCGCCCTGACCATTGTGAGCCGTGCCTCTTCCGCCCGCTGCCGCTCCGCATCTATGGGGTGGCCCAACCGCTGCCACACGGAAGACACTCTCTGTCCTGGGTCCTCCTGCCCTCCGGCCGATGCCTGCCCCTCCGATGTTGAAGGCCCTGTTACGCTCACCTGACTCCCACGGAGGCGCTGGCCAGGATCGTGCTGCTGTGACCTCTTCTAAGGTGTTGCGCGGGGCTCAGAAGATGGACTGGACCGGACTCCCAACTCCTGCTTGTCCGGCTTGCAAAAGAATCCTTCTGTAGGCGAGAATAAGGGATTAACTGTCTGCGGGGAATGCTACCAGCCTCCCACTTTCCCCTTTCACCCTCCTCGAAACCCTTCTGTGCTTCCTGTGGCGTCTCACCT
This sequence comes from Ambystoma mexicanum, assembly GCF_040938575.1. Classification (NCBI taxonomy): domain Eukaryota; kingdom Metazoa; phylum Chordata; class Amphibia; order Caudata; family Ambystomatidae; genus Ambystoma; species Ambystoma mexicanum. The sequence continues at coordinate 1,531,066,376 of NC_090937.1, forward strand.
TAGGGTCTTGAAGGGCGAGCTCTCCTTCCTGCTTCTGATGCAGGGGCGCGTTGGTATCCAGTTACTTCACTGGATTCTTGGTTTTATGAGAACCAAACTTGCTTGGCTTCCAGGTAAGTTCCTTGAAAGGTTCCCTTTTGTCCTTGCATCAATATGCTAATGTCAATGTCTTTTTCCCCATAGGGGCCAGGGTACGGAATGCCGGGGAAAAGGCACCGACCCGAGATGCGAGGTGCAATCCCTGTAGAAATCAGGTAAGTCTTGATGAGCGTTTTTGGGTAATGTCTTTTCATTCGCTCATTGACGCTAATGTCTTTTTCCCCATAGGGGCCGGGGTCCGGAAACGCCTGGATGCGGCGCGGACCCGAAATGAAAAGGGAATGACCCAACAGGTAAGTCTTAACATGGAGGTTTAGGTTTCCTCATTCCCTTCTCTCTCTCACCTTTGCTCTTGTCTTTTTCTCCCTAGGCGTGGAAGCGTGGCTGCGAATCCGGGTGATAGCTGCTGAACATGGAGGCGCCCTGTGAAGGGGAGTGGAATGCGGCGCTGCAGCGGTCAATGCGATGTGCTTTTAAATTAAGTGTCTTCCTTTGCAGGATCGTCGGCGAGCTGACTCCGGAATGCAGATCTTGCAGGTAAAGTCTTTTCCTTCTCCTATTCTCTCTTTCTCTTCCTTTGTAGGTGATCAGGATGCTGGCAGGCGTGGCAGAAGTCCGAATGCAGGAGCAAACACGGTGAGCGTCCAGCTGCTAGATGCAGAACAACGCGAAGCATGTGCTGCTCTTCGGGTGTGGTTTAAATAGCCTGTAAAGTAGTTCCAGGTATGTATCCTTCCACTCAGATATGTATTCTTCCTCAGACCACACCCGAGTGATAAAGTAGTCCAAAAGATAAAGTAGTCCCATTCAGTCCTCAAGAGGGCCTGGATGTAGCAGCACGGTCTGCTTCAGGTAAGTGCACATTAAAACACTTACACACATGTCTTGCTTTATGAGCCTGGCGCCTAAGGCGCCAGGACTGGGGTCCAGAATGAGCCTGGCGCCAAAGGCACCAGGACTGCGTCCAAAAGGCCCCAACTTGGGCCTGCTGAGACGTCCTTGGGGAAAATGATGTCTTCCTCTGGGGTTGCTGGGCTGGGCCTGGCTCCTTGGAGGTAGGCATCATGACAGGCCCCGAGCCTTCATGGCTCCCACCACGTTGCTGCTGCTGCTGTGCCTCTGCCCGTGCACTGCCTCCTGCTGCCTGCACACCCTCCGCCGGCTGGGGTGCAGTCGTTGATGTGGCCACCCCTGCTGGACGTCCGGCTCCCGACTGTGGCAGGGATGCCTTCTCCACCAGCCTGGCCGCACCATCAGAGGCAGCTCCACAGGGCACCCAGGTGACTGATGGGTGGGAAGATGGCACAGAGGACGACTGGCGCGTAGGGGGTCCAGTTGAGGAGGGGGTCGGAGCAAGCCCCATCAGACGGAGGTGTACACAGTGCTGATACATGCAGCCAAAAACAACATACATGCGTGACATCACGGACATGTCTACTAACATTCATCCAAACATGTGTGCCCACACAACTGCATTTGGCATGCAAGCCTACACACACAAGCACCATCCATGTCTCACACATTACAGCCCTCGCATGTGTCAGCCCCACGGCCCTGTACACCCCCACCCATACTCGACCCCATACAAACAGATGTGCAACCTGCACACTACTGAATAATCACCACACGCACTGCTCACAATCAGGATGCATGTACACTCACCGCTCGACTCCAGACGGGTCTGCTTTTCAAGGACCTGGACGTGGAGGGCTGGGGATATGCGTTCCAGGACCCTCATCTGTTCTTCCGACAAGTGGCCCCGGCGCCCCTTGGCATGCGCTGCCTTCAAGAGGCGCCGGGCCTTGTTCAGGGTCCTGGACCTGAAGTCCTCCCAGCGCTTCTTGACATGTTGTAAGTCGCGGACTGCCACCCCCTCCGCGTTGATGGCAGTCACGATGTCAGTCCAGATCCTAGTCCGTCCTTCCTTGTCGGCGCGGGAACTTCCGAAGAGGGCATCATACTGCCCCAGGACTTGCTCCACCAGGACACCAACTTCAGTGGCACTGAAGCTGGTGCCCCTCTGCCTCTCTGGCCGGGGGTTGTCAGTGGTCCCAGATGGTGTTTGCCCCGACATGACAACCCCAGAGGCAGGAGTGGGTGGGCAACTGGGTCCTGGGGCTGGGCGGTGGAGCGATAGAATCCCAGTCGGGAGTCTTCGGTTCCAGCAGGGGTGGTCACAGCAACAGCACCCCTGGCTGATGTGCAGGCAGCAAATGGCAGGGCACGTGGGCAGCAGGCAGTCAGGCAGCAGCAGATGGCAGGTGGGAGCGTGCTCGGGGTTCTGGGGGGCAGTAGTTCGGCCTTCTGGGCAGGAGCGTGGTCTTCCGTGTGCTTACGCATGGCCAGCTTGATACGGAGTGATTTGGCATGTGAAAAATCTGCACGTCAGCGTGTAATTCGAGGAAAGGCCATTAGCGCGCATGCACGGCAGCACGCATATGCGATTCCATTGGACCAAAGGCCCTTAGCGTGTGAGCGCGTCTGTGACGTGTCGCGCGCAGGTGTTTCCCTCATTGCACTTGATGACAGAACACACGTGGATTTCCACCAATCGCGCGTGAAAGTTCCCGGCACCCCGGAACACACGTACCCAGGCTAATCGCGTGTGGAACTTCCTGCGCACCCCGAAACACACGTACCCAGGCCAGTTGCGTATACGCTCACTCCCCTCCGATCACACGCGATGACACTCGGACCGTATCCGAATACGGGAAACCCGCGCACGGCAAAAGACGTGGACAGGCGTCAACGCGTCCGCCCACACGAAGGCAGGCGGAGCGGTCCCCGCGCACAGCATAAAAGTGCGCGCAAACAACAAACGCGTATATACAGCTACGATGTACTGATCGCTGCACTGATCGTGGGACACCGCAGGAGGAGGAGAATAGCCAGGGCACGCATTTTCGCAACACGGACAAGCCTTTTTGGGATGCCTGACTACCAGGTCTATGGCAGGTATAGGTTTCCACCCCATATCATCCTAGACCTGGTCAGGGAGTGGGAAGATGACCTCACATCCCCCACCCTTTGCTCCCAAGCATTGAGCCCCTTGGAGAAGCTGCTCAATGTCCTGCATTTTTTGGCCACTGGGTCATTTCAGCGGACCACTGCCATAGTGGTGGGGGTCTCACAGGCCACGCAGTCACGCTGCCTACACCAGGTACTGGCAATCATGACAGCACGCCCCTCAGTCCGCAGGCACATATACATGCCCAGAACACCCGCAGAAAGGCAGGCCGTTGTCCTGGATTTTTTCAGGGTGGCACACTTCCCCAAAGTGCTCGGTACCATAGATTGCACCCATGTGGCCCTACGTCCACCTAGGGCCATTGAGCACATCTACTGAAACCGCAAGCACTGGCATTCCATCAATGTACAGGTGGTATGTGATGCAAAGGGAATCATCACCTCTGTCTATGCAAACTACCCTGGCTCCACCCATGACAGTTTCATATACAGAATGTCCGCCCTGAGCCGGGCCCTGGAAGCTGGGCAGCATGGCGACACATAGCTCCTAGGTCAGTACAAATGCCCTTGCACATGCATGCAAGTCACACACAGACAAATATCCAAACTCTAATAATCTCAACTATTATCACCTCCCCAGGGGACAGTGCCTACCCTCTGAGCAACCACATGATGACGCCAATCCGGAACCCCACCACACCACCCCAGGTAACATACAACGCCGCCCATATTGCAACCAGGGGCATAGTGGAGCGCACATTCGGAGTGCTCAAGTCACGTTTCCGCTCCCTTGACCGCTCTGGTGGGCAAATACTGTATGCACCACCAGTAGTGTGCAGGATCATTGTGGCAGCATGTGTCCTGCACAATGTTGCAACACGGCAGGGCGTCCCGGTGGACATGGTGGTGCCCCCACATCCCCAACCACAGGCACAGGTGCTGCCCATGGGAGGGGACAGGGCACGTGGCGAGGAAGCCCGGACCCAGCTTGTGGCCACATTTTTCACCTAAACTCCCACCCCTGCGGAGTGCACACAGGCCTGGCACATACCAGGTGAAAATCGATGATGACAAAGAGACAGTCAACTGTCACAACCCTACCACCCTGAGATAGTTGCCATGGAAGTGCCACATCGTCTGCATCCCTAGCTACTTAAACACAAGCTATCCAGTGTGACGAAAAGGCACACATATGACATATGACATGATATGGCCCATACACAAGTATTCCAAGGCGCAATGAGGCAGGGAGGGGGGAACAAGGGAACACAGAGAACTGTACTCCTAGGCCAGGTGTCATTGAGATCGTGCAAGTGCAGGGGTAGGGGGAATGGGAAAAGTGCAAGGGGAAGGGTGTGGGGGAGTCCAGTACAGGAGAAGTAGCCCAAAAAAATAATACATAGGTCGCCTGGTGGCAACTGCAAAGGTAAGTGCAGACAAGTGCTGGGAAGGGAGGGCTGTAGGGATAGAGAGACAGTACTGCAGTGCAGGGGTTGCCAGGGAGGCAGTGCAAGTGGAGAGTGGCTGGGCCAGGGACTGAGGTCGGTGAGAGTGGCCCAGTTGCAGCTCCTGTGCAGTTCCAGTGGAGAATTCTGCAAGGGAGAGGCAGACAGTAAGCAGAAGCAAAGAGGAAGGTCTTGAGGTGCTTCCAGAACTGGAGATGGTTCCCCTCAAGTTCAAGTCAGGCCGGAAGTCTGTTCCAGGGGGAGGGCCCTGCTGCGGAGAGAAATCTACCCCCAGCTAGTTGCTCTGAGAAGCGGATGACCCGGACATGCAAGGTGTGCATTACACACACCTGCAAAACAGGCCATGGCCATCACTGTCATGTCACTCAAACCCTCCCAAACATCAACATGACATGGCAAGCAATACCCATACACCAATGCAGTAACGATAAGGTACACATTGCCATGTCCTAAATGTACAGTGGCATCGGACACTGCTGCCTGACCCGGAATCAGATGAAATGTCAGATCAACAAAATCTCCCACCCAAAATAAGTAATTTCCAAATGCATTACAACAGTCGTAGACGTAACATCACAATGAATGCCTGTCTACATGCACATTATGCATTGCAAAATCAACACTGCGGCTCATGTGTGCAGTGTCCTACTCCTGCATCACACTGCTCAGCGCACAGCACAGTGAACAGCCATTGTGTGTGATGCACACCCTGAGCATCACATCTAAGTGACAGACCACGTCAAAAATCAAATTAGGCATGTACTGGATCCATGATCGGTCACAGAACATGTGCTGCCGGGACACAGTGGGCACCAGAAGGCAAACAGTGTACACGTGGATATGCAAGGGTGGGAGTACATGTAGTGCATCAGAGTGCAAGTGTGTGGTTCTGCAAGGACATGCACTCCACATATGCATGTGCACTCAAGTGACCATCAGTGTTCCCTACACATCACATGTGAACATCCACCATGTGTACACCCCAGCATGTCAAACCACAACTATCCCCTCGCACCTGAAAGGAAAACACAACACATGAGCAGGCATTGATCAGCAGAACACAACATGTACATAGGATACCACCATTACTATGTCAGAGTTCCCATCACACTGCAGGGCAAGGCAACTATCAACAACAACCCCCCCTCCCTCACAAATGACCATGACCCACTGAACAACTGCACCTGGGTCATGGACCTCCAAACCTCAATTCCACCTGGCCACAGGATCACCTTTACCCTTCGTCACCATCTCCCACCTTGTGTGTAAAAAGATGCCTGAACCCTCAGAATCCACACTCATTTCCAAAATCAAAAAATCCACGGCATAAAAACGAACCCGAACACCCTCCAGTAGATGACTTGACGTAGCAGTACCTCACAAAGGCCAAGTACTACCACAATGATGCAACAACCAAGGTAGCACAGCAAAACAATGTCACGACAGGATGTGAGACATGTGTGGTACATGACATAGGATGATGCACCATGAATGGATGTGTACTGTCACAGGTCCCCTGTACAGGCGCGGGAGTGTCACGAAACAACCACCCCCACCATGTCCCGGGTGCCTGCAAGGTCAAACTCACACAGGCCCCTGAGACCCTGGTGGGGAATGAGGTTCAGGGATATGCAGTCGGGACAGGTGTTGACACACTGGATGACTGGAATGAGTGGCAGGAGAGGGGAGGAGGAATGACACATGAAACTAGGGAATGCACGAAAATGTACAACCTGCATGAACACATACACAATCCAAACAAACTTGGACATCATTGTCATGGCCTTCTGTAGTCCAGGCTCAGGAGTGGTACGAACCAACCACCCCTTCTAGGGTTTTGGCGCCTGCAAGTTCGGGCTTACACAGGCATCCGCAACCCCAGTGGGGAAAGAGGGTCAGGGAACGTTGCTTGGATAGGAACGGGAAGCAGGAACACCGGGTAGAGGGTACAGGTTTCAAAATTGCATAGGATCACGGGTGATTAGGGAGAAAAAAACATACCAAATTGAACCACACAGACATCCATGCATCAGTACACTCCCCAGCAAGCCTATGCAGAGCAGTTTGTAAGAAAAACAACAAGACACTTAGCTCTGGTTTTGAGTGCTGGCCTCCTGCCCGCGCACTCTCAGGTCCGGTAGAGGAGCACTGCAATGCTGCAAAGAGAGCCACAGTCAACAACCTGTACGTGCCAATTACACAAAAACACAACACCAAACATGCCCCATAGCAACAAACTACTCTACAAACAGACAATCTGTGGTTGATGCTTCGTACCCATATGTAACATCACCCCTGTGATGGGTCATACACAGTCAATGCAGTAAGGCAGCCGCTGGTGGGTGCGTGGCAAATGGAACACCAATGTGTCACAATTCACACAACATGCAATGTTCCCTGGGTAAGCAGACAGACCCATATAGCAAGCCATGACTACAGAGCAAGTTGCATACCACCATGACCGAAACAAAGTTGGCAGTGCATTTATCATGAAGTACGTGGAAAAGACATGCACTGCACCCGAGTATGTCCCTTGCTGTATGTCCCTGTGAGCTGGCCCTTTCCATGTCTCGGAAGGCTACATGGTTGATACAAGTGCCTCAATGGACCTGGGTGTACCGGAGGGTATGTGCCACTGCCCCTGCATGTGTCCCAGACAACCCTACTATCAACAGCCATCAGTCCACAAACACATCTGAGCTGCATTGTGTGCTTCAACACCAATATTCGTCTAAGCTCACCCTCAGTGCTGTGACTAAGCCTGCATGTGCAACTCGCCTGGTGCAACCTTTGCTGTGTCGTGGCCCCCCTGTGATGCTCACCTTGCCTGGAGTTCCTTGGAACATGTCAGCAGTTCTAGGATGTGGGTCTGCAATCACTGTGCCTCTGCTTGTGCACACATGTGCATGTGGGCACCAACAAACGGGTCCAGAATTCCGTCGTCTAATGGGCCATGTCTGCTGGCAAAGGTGCTCTGGAGGCTCATCCCCCTGCAGAAAGGGCATGAAACACATGATTAATGCTTCAAAGTCATCTGTGTGTGTCTCATCAGGCATCTCATTACTTGACCATGTCAGAGAGTCACATCACAAATCACACCATCAGTCCGTCATTCACCTCCAAAGTGTGGAACACTATCTACAGCATGAATTACAACAAGCACATGTACAGGAAAGATATGAAACATACTACACAATGCATAGCAATCAATGTCCACATTAATCATGACACACCCCATCTAGCAAAAGCTGAACAGTGGACAATGACACCTAAATCATCCCCACTAGGGGTGTCAACACAAGTCACACAGCACCAGACATGCCACAGATATGACAGTCCAAAGCCCTAGTGTAAAATGCTGTAACACCGAACCATCCTTGCGAGCCCATGGATAAGGGAGGCAGGAGTGGCATATGTGAGTCAAGGAACCCAAGCAGCAAACACATACACAAGACAACCATGAAGGGCCCAGCTGGAACAGACAGTGGATGCCTTCAAAAGCCACAAAGCACCGCACGGTCACATGAAAGCACAATAGACTAGCAATTTTAAACTAAATCAACTATTAACTAATTACACTAACTATGGAAACCTACATTACCTATTTAAACTAACTATCAAACAGAAACTTAACTAACTAAACTAAAAGAAACATCAAAAATGGCCACATACGACCCGGGGGGAGGGGAGGCACTCAGGAGGGGGGAGGTACAGGGTGCTGCTCAACATCCACATGCGATGATGCTGAGCCAAAAAAAAAATCCTCCATGGGCTCAACGCCTGCACAGCACGACCTATGTGGGAGATAGATGGTCGTCCGAGTCTGGCTCATCCTGGAAAGCAGGACGTGGCACAGTAGCCTGGCCACGCCTAGCCGCAGCTTGCTCCTCGTCGGCAGCAAGTCTGCCGGACGGGTGAGCCTGGTTCTGTGTGGCGATGTGACGTAGGTCTGCATGCAGAACCTCACGTGATACACGTGCTTCCTCTTGCAAGGTAGCACGTGTAAAACGGAGTTCCTCCTGCAAGGCCTGGCTGGACAACCGCTGACCCTCCCGGCAAGCCTGTAGCTCAGCCGAGATGGTACACTCAAGCTGTGCAAACCTCTCCTCTGCCTGCTGCCTCTGGGACATCATAAGGACACCCAGAGTGGATCTGAGGGAAGCATACTCCTCCCTCAGGGCATCCATGTGTGCCTCTGCGTGAGCAGCAATTGCTTGACGCAGCGACGACATTTCAGCCTGGCATTCCCTGTCTGAGGCCGCCATGCCCAGCCTGAGCGAGCGGGCCGTGGACCGTGCTGCCTGCTGCTGGAGAAGCACCTGCCTAGCAGTGGGGAGCACAGACCGGGCCACACGCTCCATGCTCTCAGCGATGTTCTCCATTGCTGCCCCCTGCCATTCGGAATTGGCAGTCATGTCTTGCTCCCACTCAGTATACAGCGGTTGCGCGTGGCGACCACGTTGCCGGGCTTGACCCCTGCGGGACACAAGGACCGGGGGTCCTCGCTGTGTTGGCACCGCCTGCGGCTGCACGACTACATGCCCCCGTCGACGTGATGTCCTAGGCACATCAGTGACTGGTGTGGAGGGTGACCCTGCGTCCCGATCCACCACGGGCGGAGGAACCAAGACTGTCTGATCCCTCAGTGCAGGTGTCGCAGACAGAGGAGTGTCCACATCAGAATCACTCACCCCTGACACATGGACTTGATGCTCATCCAACTCAACATGGACGTCAGAGTCGTCATCAAGGCTGGACTCATAGGCAGCCAGAGACAAGATGGACTGCAGCACTTGGGGGTTTTCGTGGCCTACCACCCCACGACCCCCACTAGTGCTGGGTTGATGTGGTGTTACCAACCCTGTGTCTGGCATGACAATACCATCCTCCGCCTCCATTGCGTCATCACCTGAAAAATAGAGAGAAAAAGGTCAATACACATGTCAGAAGCACACGACACACACACACACCGACAGCAAAGGCATCCGGCAGACATGTGACACACAACATATGACCTGGCATGCATGCTGGGTATACTTTGAATAGCTTCTGTGATCAGACCTGTTGAAAGGTGGCAGTTTCCATGGAAGTGGGTCTATGCAGTGCAGAAAATGTGTACGCCACTCACTACCTACATGTACAAGCACTACATGGTGTGTGCCAGGAAATGTGAAGGCAGTGTAATGTCAAATTCAGACATCACGTGCATTGTGCATTCAATGTGTACCATGTCTAGAAGCCAAGCACCCCTCCACCCCAGTACCAAAGCAGGGATGCCTAGCATGGTATCAAAAGGCTGACCATACACCTGTGTATTGACAGGCAGTGTTGACTGGCATCAACAGCTTAATGTGATTCAAATTACAACACTGCAAATGATGCTGGGACAGTGGGCAGGACACATGATGGAAACTCCGGAGGCCGCCCACGTGTGAAGAAGACACAACAAGAGTTGGACAGAGTCATTGGCCATTGAACAGGCTGAGGCCTGTGAGCCACACAGATTGTCAGAGCCTAAACATGTGTGCAACGCAGGACTGAGCCACAGTTGACATGGGAAGGCTGATAAGATGGCAGGCAATGTATGTAACCAAGGACTTATATTACAGTGATCATCCAGTCAAGGACACATAGGGGCATGCGTGCAGTGCACATGGAGCATGAATGGGCACTCATGTCCCTGCGGGACATCTGACCCATGCACAGTACAAGTGAGATACCCTGCATCGAGTACTAAGGCTGTACCACACGGCATATGTCTGGCAGATTCTACGCTGGAAGTTAGCATCTACACAGGACACATGAACAAGAAAGTACACATTGGCAAGATTGAAGCAAACCAGTGCAAAGGTGGAACTGGGGTGCAGAGTGGCGGAGGAGGGGCAAGGGAGCATGCCTACATGGAGTCCCGCATGCAGGCAGAGGAGACATGCATGACGGTAGCATTGCATTACTTACACATCAGAACCATGTACACGTCACATGTAGCAGCAATCATGCACAACACATCCCACAAGTGAAACACACACGTCCTCAACAAACACGCATCAACACTCACTGGACTGGGCATCAAAGTCCAGCTTCTCTCCCACTCCTTCGACCAATTCAGGTGGTATGAACTCCGCAACGAGAGACTCATGCGGAGTGAGTTCTTCCTCCTCTGGTGCAGGCCCACCGCCAGTCACCAGAGTCAAGTTGTAATTTGAGGCACGCTTGGCCTTAGTGCTGCGCTTGATGTCATTCCAACGCTTTTTGCACTCCTGCGCCGTGCGCACCTCATGGCCGAATAAACTGACATGTTCCGCAGCATGCTTCCAGTGGGTGTCACGTTGGGCAGCCGTAGTCTGACTATTGGCACCCACTAGCATGTCACGGCTGTGGCCCCGCACGTAGTCCACGAGGAAGTCCAGTTTCTGCTTACAGAAAGGCTTCTTCCTCGACGTGCAGGAGGTCGTGGCTGTGTGTGGGGTCCCAGCCTGTGCTGCAGGTGCAACCTTCCTCCTCTTGGACTGTGGCGCAGACCCTGGCTGGCTAATGCCGCCCTGACCAGTATGGCCAGTGGGTTCGGTGGATTGAGCCAAGGGAGTGGCAGGTGGAGGGATAACCAAAGGCCTGACTTGTGTCAGTGGCAGCTGGGTGCCCACTAATGGACCCTGCGCAGCAACATCAGCTTCAGCAGGGTCATTGACCGCAACGGTCCTGGTTGGCATACTCACAACCGGGGTGCTGTTGGGTGCATCTGCCCCTGCACTTGCCAACACCCGGCTGTTCGGGGCAGCAGATGACATGACAGCCCCAGGGACACGTGTCTTGGTCTGAGCAGCCCGGCCTGCCCCTATGGTTTCCCCCCTGGCCTGTTGGAGATCTACCAAGGGCTCTTCAAGTGCCAACGCAGCCTGCGCTGGCAGACCCTGAGCCTGGGTGGCGGTGTCCACAGCTGCACCTGCAGCTACCCCTACCCTTGGGCCCGTGGCAGTTGATGGAGCGGACTGCCGGGTCATATGGGTGCCAGTGCCAGATGCAGGAGCTGCAACCCCCGGAACCACAGGGGGTGGTGGCATGGCTGCACCGACACATGGCACAACATTGTGCTCAAGTGGCGCACCCCTGCCTCTTCCCCCTCTGTGGCTGCCCTGGACACCCTGGAGTCCCCCTACTCCCTGGTCACCACGGCCACGTCCCCGACCACGCCCGCCACGAGGAGTACGCCCAGCTGAGGCGCCCCTCACCTTTGGTGGCCTCCCAACCATGGCACAGATGTAGTAGTGCTGGCACAGATGGAGTGGTGCCAATGGGAGGTGTACACCACAATTGACCTGGGCAATTGGGGTGAAGGGGGTGAGAAGCAAGATGTTAACAGCCCCCCTGCACCTGCAAGGCTGTATGTGACCCCGGTGATGTGGTGACGGGTCACGCAACGCTCAGGCACCCCAAAACTGCAGTAAAACGGTGCACGCAACCCTGCAGCCTGCGTGCGTGGATTCAACCTCCCGCAGTACGCGGTGGCACCCAGTAACACGAATAACGGGTACGCGTGGGACACGCAGGCTACTATGACATCGAAAATGGGTGCGATACACAGGGGCACCCGCAGTGGGAAAAAGAGCGTGTGCGACTCACCGTCTGACTAGCGCGATGCAGAAACACACGCGTAGCCAATACCCCCGCCAAAAGAAGAGTTACGTCCTTGATAGCTGTGAAGTTGTGATGGCGCGCGAAACAACAGGAAGCAGCAACACACGTCGGTCTCCACGAAAGGCACATACAGCGAACTGCTGGGCCCGCTCACCTTTAACCTGTGCTGAGGGAAACGCACGCACGCGCGCGTCACGTCACTTACGCGCATGGGCCCTTTCCTCGTATTACATGCGGAGGTGCAGTTTTTCATGCGCGCTTACGCGCATGGGCCCTTTCCTCATATTACACACGGACGTGCAGTTTCCACGCGCGCTTACGCGCATGGGCCTTTTCCTCGTATTACATGCGGACGTGCAGTTTTTCACGCGCGCTGTAATGCCCATGCACATCTGTACGCGTCACGTCACAGGGGCGCTTGCGCTTGAGGGGCCTTCTGTCCAATGAAAATGCGTATGCGTGCAGACGCGCTTATGCGCTAACGGCCTTTCCTCGAATTACACGCTGATGTGCAGATTTTTCAAGTGCCAAATCACTCCGTATCAAGCTAGCCACGCGTAAGCACACGGAAGACCACGCTCCTGCCCAGAAGGCCGAACTACTGCCCCCCAGAGCCCTGAGCACGCTCCCACCTGCCATCTCCTGCTGCCTGACTGCCTCCTGCCCACGTGCCCTGCCATTTGCTGCCTGCACATCAGCCAGGGGTGCTGTTGCTGTGACCACCCCTGCTGGAACCGAAGACTCCCGACTGGGATTCCATCGCTCCACAGCCCAGCCCCAGGACCCAGTTGCCCACCCACTCCTGCCTCTGGGGTTGTCATGTCGGGGCAAACACCATCTGGGACCACTGACAACCCCCGGCCAGAGAGGCAGAGGGGCACCAGCTTCAGTGCCACCGAAGTTGGTGTCCTGGTGGAGCAAGTCCTGGGGCAGTATGATGCCCTCTTCGGAGTTCCCGTGCCGACAAGGAAGGGCGGACTCGGATCTGGACTGACATCGTGACTGCCATCAAGAAGCGCTGGGAGGACTTCAGGTCCAGGACCCTGAACAAGGCCCGGCGCCTCTTGAAGGCAGCGGATGCCAAGGGGCGCCGGGGCCACTTGTCGGAAGAACAGATGAGGGTCCTGGAACGCATATCCCCAGCGCTCCACGTCCAGGTCCTTGAGAAGCAGGCCCGTCTGGAGTCGAGCGGTGAGTGTACATGCATCCTGATTGTGAGCAGTGCGTGTTGTGATTATTCAGTAGTGTGCAGGTTGCACATCTGTTTGTATGGGGTCGAGTATGGGTGGGGGTGTACAGGGCCGTGGGGCTGACACATGCGAGGGCTGTAATGTGTGAGACATGGATGGTGCTTGTGTGTGTAGGCTTGCATGCCAAATGCAGTTGTGTGGGAACACATGTTTGGATGAATGTGTATGTAAGTAGACATGTCCGTGATGTCACGCATGTATGTTGTTTTTGGCTGCATGTATCAGCACTGTGTACATGTGCATGTGCATGTGTGTGTATTTGACAAGAGTGCAACAGTGATGCAACATGGATGCAGTTGACAGCGGTATGTGGAAGCCTGATTGGCAGATGTGACATGGATGCCCGTCTAAACACTGCGACACTTGGCAGAGGTGTACACATGCATGCAAGTGTGGTGGTGTGTGTACATGTGTGGTGCACTTCCTGTGTTGCATGTGATGTCTGGCTCACCTTTGGCTGCTCATGCTGTTGTATGTGTATAGATGGTGGTGGCAGTTGCGATATGGCTGTGGTATGGCTCATGTGTGCGAGTTGTGATGACATGTGTGTTGGGGATTGTGATGACATGTCTGAGGTTTGCCAATGCCACTCATGTACAACTGTCATGTGTGTATGTGTCCATTGTACAGTGCCCTGATGCCTGTGTTTTGTTTCTCCCTGTCTGCAGCGTCAACTGATGAAGAGGGCGGAGAAGGTGCTGTTGAGCACAGCGGCGGGGATCCCACCGCCAGCCGGAGATGCAAGGCCCGGCTCCCCTCCCATGTTGTGATCTCGTCGGGGAGTGAGGAGTCCGGTGCCGCGTCTCAGGCCGCAGCTGCCGGGGGGAGGTCCAAGAGGCGGAGGTTGGAGTTGGACTCCTCGGTAGCAGAAGGGGCAGCTGGGACCCCACAGGGCCCAACAGGGGAAGATGGCACGGAGTCATCCAGGTTGGTGGGGGGTTTGGTGGAGGAGGAGGCCGTGCAAGCACCAGAGACGGGGTCTGGAGGTGGGGATCCCACTGGTGCTAGTGGTGCAGTGCAGGACCAGGGACAGGAGGCAGCACAGGCCGCCGCGGAGGTGCCTATATGCAATCCTGTCCCTGATCCTGTCCCTGCAACATCTTGCACCAGCAGGGATGCCTACGTCCAGACCCGTTTTCAGGCAGGGGATGAGCTCACGTCAACTGGCCTTCCTCTGCCTGCGGACGTGGCTATCCAGGTCCGGGTTGAGCCTGTCCTGGCTGGTGTGGCGTTGCGTCAACGGGCCATGCGAGGTGACCTGCAGTCTTTTCATGAAGAGACTGCACGTCATCTCGAATGTCTCGTTGACCACGTCAGCCTGTTGGGACAGGTCACCCAGGCCGGATTCCTCCGTCTGATGGGGCTTGCTCCGACCCCCTCCTCAACTGGACCCCCTACGCGCCAGTCGTCCTCTGTGCCATCTTCCCACCCATCAGTCACCTGGGTGCCCTGTGGAGCTGCCTCTGACGGTGCGGCCAGGCTGGTGGAGGAGGCATCCCTGCCACATTTGGGAGTTGGACGTCCAGCAGGGGTGGCCACATGTACGACTGCACCCCAGCCGGCAGAGGATGTGCAGGCAGCAGGAGGCAGTGCACGGGCAGAGGCACAGCAGCAGCAGCAACGTGGTGGGAGCCATGAAGCCTCGGGGCCTTCAACATCGGAGGGGCAGGCATCGGCCGGAGGGCAGGAGGACCCAGGACAGAGAGTGTTTTCCGTGTGGCAGCGGTTGGGCCACGCCATAGATGCGGAGCGGCAGCGGGCGGAAGAGGCACGGCTCACAATGGTCAGGGCGGAGAACTCCATGCGGAGGGCCCTGAGGCGGGCCGAGTGCCTCGAGGCAATCCGCAGGGGTTTGGAGGTGGAGAA
Source organism: Ambystoma mexicanum (assembly GCF_040938575.1). Taxonomy (NCBI): domain Eukaryota; kingdom Metazoa; phylum Chordata; class Amphibia; order Caudata; family Ambystomatidae; genus Ambystoma; species Ambystoma mexicanum. The sequence goes on from NC_090937.1 coordinate 1,531,081,659, forward strand.
GTCGACGGCCCTGCGGACCCTCGGGGCCATGGAGGAGGACCGCCTCCGGGACATTGAGGAGGAGTTCGATGATGCCCTGGCCCGGGACATCCACAAGTGAGCCGTGAAACTAGCCTGCTGCCCTTGTACATAGTTATGTAGGTAGTGTTAGGTTTCATTTTTGTTTTTATTTTATTTGGACCTTTCGGACATTGGCCACATTTTTGTATATAGTTTATTTTATTATTTAGTGTAGTTAGATAGGTTTCCTTTATTTTGTTGGGATAATGGACCCTGGCTTGTTCCCATGTACATAGTTCACAGTTGGATTGTATTTTTTTTTTACTTTTTAACCATGGAGCAATGGCTTTCTTTTTTATTTCCCATTGGATTTTGTTTTGTGGACATTGACTTTGGACAACATTACTTTGGAATTTTATTTTTGGTTTTGCTTTTTTTAACGGACATGCTTCTTTTCATTTTTGTACATTCACGTTTCTGTTTCTTCATTTTTTATTCTATTTATGTTTCCTTTAATACATATTTTATTTAGTGAACTTCAATGTGTGGTATCTCATTGGTTTCATGCATTTCATGATATGTGTTTTGAGATTCACTGACACCCATTGGGTGTATGTGAGGGAAATGTGTTTGTTTCGGAACTTGCAATTGGTGTTCTGTGATGTAATTGCAAATTATGAGTGGGTGGATGCAATACTCGTGTGGGTGTTTTGCATTTGGAGGCTGACCATAGGGACCAGGGATCTAGATTGTGATGTCATGTTGGCTGGGGAACATGAGTTGCACATGGGTGGGGGCCTGCTGGCAGGTGCCCCACAGTGCTGGGGGGTGGGGGTGGTGGGGAACATGCGTTGGACATGGGTGGGGGCCTGGTGGAGGCTGCCCCTGGTGGCTGGGGGGTGAGGGTGGTGTGGGACATGGGTGGGGTCCTGGTGGAGGCTGCCCCTGCACTGTTGGGGGGTGGGGGTGGTGGGAGACATGGGTGGGGGCCTGGTGGAGGCTGCCCCTGGTGACTGGGGGGTGGGGGTGCTGGGAGACATGGAAGGGGGCCTGGTGGGGGCTGCCCCTGGTGGCTGGGGGGTGGGGGTAATGGGAGACATGGGTGGGGGCCTGGTGGTGGGTGCCCCTGGTGGCTGGGGGGTGGGGGTGGTGTGAGACATGGGTGGGGGCCTGGTGGAGGCTGCCCCTGCACTGCTGGGGGGTGGGGTGGTGGCCTGGTGGAGGCTGCCCCTGGTGACTGGAGGGGTGGGGGTGGTGGGAGACACGGGTGGGGGCCTGGTGGAGGCTGCCCCTGGTGGCTGGGGGGTGGGGGTGCTGGGAGACATGGGTGGGGGCCTGCTGGCAGGTGCCCCACAGTGCTGGGGGGTGGGGGTGGTGGGGAACATGAGTTGCACATGGGTTGGGGCCTGCTGGCAGGTGCCCCACAGTGCTGGGGGGTGGGGGTGGTGGGGAACATGAGTTGCACATGGGTGGGGGCCTGCTGGCAGGTGCCCCACAGTGCTGGGGGGTGGGGGTGGTCGGGAACATGAGTTGGACATGGGTGGGGGCCTGCTGGCAGGTGCCCCACAGTGCTGGGGGGTGGGGGCGGTGGGAGACATGGGTGGGGGCCTGGTGGTGTGTGCCCCTGCACTGCTGGGGGGTGGGGGTGGTGGGGAACATGTGTTGGACATGGGTGGGGGCCTGCTGGCAGGTGCCCCACAGTGCTGGGGGGTGGGGGTGGTGGGGAACATGAGTTGCACATGGGTGGGGGCCTGCTGGCAGGTGCCCCACAGTGCTGGGGGGTGGGGGTGGTGGGGAACATGAGTTGGACATGGGTGGGGGCCTGGTGGAGGCTGCCCCTGGTGGCTGGGGAGTGGGGGTGGTGGGAGACATGGGTGGGAGCCTGGTGGAGGCTGCCCCTGCACTGCTGGGGGGTGGTGGGAGACATGGGTGAGGGCCTGGTGGAGGCTGCCCCTGGTGGCTGGGGGGTGGGGGTGCTGGGAGACATGGGTGGGGGCCTGGTGGTGGATGCCCCTGCACTGCTGGGGGGTGGGGTGGTGGGGAACATGAGTTGGACATGGGTGGGGGCCTGGTGGTGGGTGCCCCTGGTGCCTGGGGGGTGCAGGGGGACATGCGTTGGTGGGCAGTAGTGCAAGTTGACATGTGGGTTGGCTGGTGGGCATGGCCATGGTGGATGGGGTGCCTGCAGGACATGTGCTGGGTAGGCCCCTGTGGTGTGAGCCACCTGCAGGGGCCGTGGAAGGTGTAGAGGGAACACCTGGGAGGACCCACACATGCAATTCACGTGTGCTGCTCCCGGCGCACCCCTGTAATACACGTACCCTGATGAGATCGCGTGTGGAACTTCCCGCGCACCCCTGGAATACACGTACCCCGCTCAATCGCGTGTGTAAATTCCCGCGCACCCCCGAAATACACGTACCCCGCTCAATCGCGTGTGTAACTTCCCGCGCGTCCCCGAAATACACGTACCCCGCTCAATCGCGTGTGTGACTTCCCACGTGCCCCCGAAATACACGTACCCCGCTCAATCGCGTGTGTAACTTCCCGCGCGCCCCCGAAATACACGTACCCTGCTCAATTGCGTGTGTAACTTCCTGCGCACCCCCGAAATACACATACCCCGCTCAATTGCATGTGAAACTTCCCGTGCACCCCCGAAATACACGTACCCCGCTCAATCGCGTGTGAAAATTCCCGCACACCCCCGAAATACACGTACCCCTCTCAATCGCATGTGAAACTTCCCGCGCACCCCCGAAATACACGCACCCCTCTCAATCGCATGTGAAACTTCCCGCTCACCCCCGAAATACACGTGCCCCACTCGCACAGGCCCAATCGCAGTATGGGACATTCATCATTGCTGTATATTGCCACTTTTGTAATGTGCAGGGACGCTACCGCCTGTCTTCGTGTGGCGGACGTGTTTCGGCTTGTGCGTGTCTTTGGCTCTGCGCAGCTTTGCCCTATTCGATTCCATGAATACGTGTGGTTCGAGTGCGTGTGGGTGTTCCGTCTGCTTCCCTGCAGTACATCCCCAGTTACGCCCTTATTTACGCGCGTTGTTCCCCATTCCACGCGTTACGCCCCGTGTCCCGCCCACTTTCTGGTGTATGCGCCGAGGTTGTGCGCTTTCACTGTGCGCGTCGCGCACGCCTTTCGGGATGTTGCAGTGACTTGTGCGCCATGCACGGGTTTGGCGCACATCCCGAGGTGTACACGCGCAGGGACTTCCATGAATTGTGCGCGTGCGCCTGTTTTTTTCCGCTTGCGCCTGCTTGCGCGAACATTTTCGGCGCACGTTTGTTCCATGAATCGGCCCGTTAATGTCAATCTCTACATGTTTTAACTTTTCTCAACCATAAGTCATTTACTTCCTCTCCTTCGTTTCAATGGCAATGTCCGTAAAGCTCTTATCTTTTCCTCCACTGCTTCTCTCTTTTCCTTCCCACAAACATCAGCCATCCATGTCACCTACATGAAATATATCTATTCATTCTCTCCACTACTCCATTAGTCTGTGGGTGGTACGAAGACCTTTTTTATGTTTGATCCCTTGCAACAAGATACCCCTCAGAACCTAATACCCCTTCCAAAAACGTTATTATGTTATCCGCACGTCCCATTCAAAACTATTATATTAATCCGCCTTGAGAATAGGTCTATCAAGACCACAATTAGTTCTGCGTTCCATCCTCCTAAACACAATGGTCATGAAATGTCCAAAGACACTCCACTTGGTAGCTCCCTTTCTATCATAGCCTAGCTTGGACGCACAAACGTTTACTCGACTTCTCACACTCGAAGACCTCTATATTCTACCCTTGACATGAGACAACAGCACAACAATTCCATCCATGGATTAATGAGATAAAAGGAGTGTCTTTGAATCATGCAGAGCACTGGGAATACAAGAGTGAGGAAGCTACTGGGAGGATGCACGTAGAAAAAGCAAGGGATTTATTTGTGCAATACAACAGACAAACGCCACGTAAAGCTATTTAGGAAAGGTCGAAGGCACCCTACACTCCTGAGACCACCCATACATGAATGCAACACACTCAATAACAGGAGGCACAAAATAACAGACTCAGTCAATAAAGATGCTGCACATATGTTAGAGGTAAATAAGGCTGCAATTTACCTGCCTGGGCGGGGGGTTAGGCGAGGAGGTGGTTAGATGCCACATCGGGGCGGATGAGCTGCCTTAACCAGATGACCCGCCTGGTGCTGTCACAGTAAATGCTTTTGTCTAGTCCCACAGACCGAATCTCAAAAAGAGGAAGTCACTTGCCTACTTGCTATTCCTACCACACAAACCTACACAAAAGCAGCCAGAGTGGGCACTCTCTTCTACTATCATGGGTCAGGACCTGTAACTGCACGTCGCTTAATGTTTACAAAAGTGCATGAATTAAAGGTATTCGTGATGGCCATTAAAGCTGAAGGCCCATAATTCTGCTTGAAGGTATGGATCGGCAGAACCCAGAACGAGGTCAAATATCTAGTTACTGAAAAATGATGCAGATATATAATGAGGCATCCTATCAGGCAATTAACTGGAATAATGACCAGCTCCAATGCTAACGATATTGCTCAGGCTGCCTTGGAAATATTTCACAGTTCAGGACCATTGAAATGCTCAGAGGCAAACAGAGCAGATGCAGGATGCTGGGAACTTCATATGGGTAGACATTTCAGCAATAGCGGTTAATCAGTGTTTACAACAGAACCACAAAGGGCCCGATTAGCTTCCATTGAGAAAAATGATGCACGACTTTCTCTAAATATATTTGAGACAGATTATTTATTTGTATAGCAAACGCTCCACAAAATTGCTGATCAGGTCACAAATGCTTGCCAGAACTCGCAGTGTGAACGGTGCAGACAAACAATGCAGTTTGCTGAGCCAGCAGCAGGTTTCCATATGGATTAATAGCCGTGGTCATCAGAATGATTGTCCACTCTTACAAACAAGCACTAATTGAGTATTTCGAACTGGAAAGTAGAACGCCATTCATTCATAAAAAGGGCTCCCAGTGCAGTTTCCACGCTGATAATTTGCTTACTCTGTTGAAGAGAGTTTTCTGGTTTGGGTGGAGTGAGGAGTAAGGAGCTGAATTTCCTGCTCTGACAAAAATTTCATTGCAGGTGCACTGATCCTCACTTGGCTACACTCTAACGACCTCCTTGACTAGATAGCACAGTGTACCTTTCTATCATCTGAACCACTGCTCCTTCCCGTACCCATCCCTACGTATGTTCATGTATATATTATGTATATTCAATAGCTAGAATCGCTGAATATGTATTGCCTGCATGCATGTATCTTTCCTCTCTATGTAACTAAGTTTGAAGTAACCTTGTATGCTGTAGCGCCCAGTTACCTAAGGGTCCTGTGCGCAATATAAATGAATAAAGAAACAAACAAACTGATGTCTTCTTTGTAAATAATGTACGAGTTTGACTAGGTGGAGTTTTAGTCATCAAGCCAGTCTCACTATGACAGACAGAATTTAAAAGAGAAAGGCCAGAAATAACTCAACGACAACAGTGATCTTTTCAGTTGAACACCTTCATTCTATTTCAAGAGAGGAGGTGAGCATTGTGTTTCTCTTTTCTTTCGGTTGAAATCGTAAACAATCCGTAAACTACATTTCCCTTAAACCCTGGGACATACAGTAGTTCATAAAGATTCCAATGCGTGACAGTAACTGCCCATCTCCTTGTCTTCATTGTTCCTCTTGTTTTACGGCTCGTGCAGCAGATAAGTATTTCCATAGCATGTGGCTGAGGTTGATGCGTGGTCTACCACTTATAATTGCTTTACAGAGTGACAGCCATGAGCAGCATGTAGGAAACCCAAGGAATAACCTTCCCGATAAAGAGTATTTAATGCAGGTGAGTCATTGGGCGGCTGTGGGAGCTGTTTGCGTGCATAGCTAAGCGAACCTCTCTCCTTTGCTTATAATTTCGTATAATTTCGTAGTTGAGCATAGCCCCAAAAGGAACAGGACGCAAGCAACCATTATAGGCAGACATGTGGGACCACAAAGGTTGCCGCACACAGAGCCCTTCTTCCGAATGCTTCCACTTCCCCTTCCGGCCATAACTGATGCCAGGCAAGGAATAGAAAGGTTGGCAAGTACAGCCCTCACCTTGAGTTTTCGATGGAAGCTCGAGAAGCCATGCTGTGATGACGGAAACATCCAAACAACTGTTCCCCCTTGATGGCCACAGGAGGTCAAAATGCTTCAGTAACCCATTGAGAAACATATAAAAAGAAATAAAAAAACAGAGCTATAAATACAGTAATCTATAGGCCATTAGCAGCAGCCTGTAGGTGGGACTAAATGCAAGTGACCATCTGTCATATGCCAAGCCAGAATGGTTGGCAGTAGTAGCAGGACAGTGCCATGGCAGCTAGCTTTAAGAGGGTCCTCGGGCCCTCCGTAGAGACTGTGATGGTCCGGAAGGCCCGTGGTGTCAGGAGGGCCCCTCCGGTGTATGCGGCCCACGCGCGTTCACCGCGCAAGAACAGACACAGAGGCGTCTGCTCGTTCCGGCGCTCCGGCTCCAACCGCCGGGCGCCGCCTTTATTATTAACTACGCATGCGCGGCTTGCAAGCCGCGCATGCGTCTTTTGTGTAACACGTACACAACATCCCTCCTTTTCCCCCTCAAACGACAAACATTAAACATGGGGCCAACGTGGCCTAAACATTATATACTTAACTGACTTTTGTTGCTCAGGTCGCCGAGTCCATGATAAAGTCTTGGAATCTTTGTGGAGGGCGGCGCCCCTCTCTGCGGGGGTACCTGGGCGGCCCCATTTCGACACTCTCTGATCCCGCAGGGTCTCCGGGCGTGTCAGCGTCTTCCGGTGGGGTGTCTGCTGCTTGTCTCCGACCAGGGTCCGGTTCCTCTCTAGAGGTTGCTGGTCCTATGCGTTTGAAGAAGGACGCGTTTCTGGTCACTGTCCCACGCGCGTTCGCCGCTGTGACCATGGATCCCTTGACGTGGGTGACGCCCATCGGGTGTGTCTCATATGTCATTGAGAGTTTCCCTTCTGGCTTCCGGTTTCGGACCAGAACAGTATCTCCTACCGCTATCTCTTTTTCCGGCAGCCTCCGCCTCGTTGTTTCCTTCTCGTTCCTCACTGCTCTGTCCGCTGCCACTTGTGTGTCATCAATCACCCCCGGACGTCGCTCTCCTGCTTCCGGTATCAGCCCTCTTGGTATGCGCTTGAATAGGGCTTCGGCGGGCGCGATCCCGGTGGACTGATGTGGGGTGGACCTGTACTCACGGAGGAATTCGATCAGATTGTGGCGTAGGTCTTCCCCTCCATTGACGGAGATGCGAAAGATTTTGTTAAGTGTCCGCATGAACCGTTCAACCTCTCCATTGGCTCTTGGCCACAGTGGGGTCACTTTGCGGTGTTTGATGCCTCGTTCAGCGCAGTATCTGGCGAAACGCTGTCCTTGGAAAGGAGCGCCATTGTCGGAGCAGATCTCGAGCGGGAAGCCGTGGGTGGCGAAAATTTTGTCCATGGCCAGGATGGTGTGATCGCTGGCGGTGGATTCTACGAGCTCCACCTCGGGGTACCTTGACCACTGGTCCGTCACTACTACGAAGTGTAGGCCTCTGCCGGTCGACCCGAAGTCTGCGTGGACGGTACCCCACGGCACGTCGCTTCGTGGCATGGCTTGGATGGGCGGGCTCTTTTCTGCCGGACTCGCCGCTTGGCAAGGTATGCATGCCTTCACGAACTCGGTCACTCGGTGTTCTAGGTCGGGGAACCAAACTTTCAGCCTCAGGCGCGCCTTCATCTTGGCCATGCCTTGATGGCCAGTGTGGGCTAGCTGGAGAACTCTTGTGACCAGGGATCGGGGGATCACGATCTGGTCACCCCGCAGTAGTAGGCCGTCCGCGGACACTGAGAGTTCGTGTCGAGCCTTCCACAGCAGTTGCAGGTCTCTCTGCGTCTCTGGGTGTCTTCTGGCGTTGTTCAGGAGGACATCTCGCCATTCCCCTGTCGCAACCGCCCTTTTCACTCGCAGGAATGCCTCGTCAGAGTTTGAGTCATCCGCAATGTTCTCCCTCGACAGGGCCACAGGCAGGGCTGATTCGACGACGAGGTGCACAGCGTCCCCTGCATCAGACACCTCGACCGGATTCTGGGCGTCCCTCGTGCCGGGGTGGCGGGACAGGTAGTCTGCGGGGTTGTGGGTGCCTGGGCGGTACACCAGCTTGACGCTGTATTCGATGAGCGACAGCATCCACCTTTCGATCCGGGGAGGCGGCTTTGAAGAGGTGCCTGATAGAATTGGAATCAGGGGCTTGTGGTCGGTGACCACGACGACGGGTTTGCCAAGGATGTATATCCTGAAGTGTTTGCATCCCCACAGGATGGCAAGGGCCTCTCTCTCGATTTGCGAGTAGCGCCTTTCCGTGTCAGTGAGGGCCTTGCTAGCGTAGGCAATAGGTCTCATTGCTCCCAGTTCGTCGGCCTGCATGAGGACTGCCCCTAGTCCAACGGGGCTGGCGTCGACGACGATTTCTGATTCTCGGCTGGGGTGGAAGTAGGCCATCGTCTCCTGCTCCGACAGGGCCTCTTTGATGGCGTTGAATGATCTTTGTTCTGCTGCTGTCCATTGCCACGGTACGTCATTCCTGGTGAGTGCCCTCAATGGTTCTGACAGGGAGGCCAAGTCTTTGATGAATCTGCCGCAGTAGTTGACCATCCCCAGGAAGCTCCGAACTTCCGCAGGGGATGTGGGAGGAGGCGCATCTCTAATGTCTTTTACTTTGCTGGGATCAGGTGAAATGCCGTTCGCATGGAAGGTGAACCCAAAGAATTCCAACCGATCTTTCAGGAATTCACACTTTTCTTGGTGAAGTGTAAGACCCACTGCCTGGAGTCTCTCAAACGTGCGTTCTAGTCTTTTAAGGTGTTCGCTCTCAGATCTGGCGAAGACCAGAATGTCGTCGGACATGTTAATGACACCCCTCAAGCCAGACAACGCTCCTCTTATTGCGTTCTGGAAGACCTCAGCCGCGGATGAGATCCCGAAGTTGAGTCTCTTGTATTGGTACAGCCCTTCGTGTGTCGTGAACGTGGTGATGTACCTCGACTCGGGGTGCAGTTCCAGTTGATGGTAGCCTGATCTGAGGTCTAGTTTGGAGAAGACCTTGGCGCCTTGGAGTTCGCCGACGATGTCGTCCAGGGTGGGCGTGAGGTGGCGTTCTCTTTTGATGGCCGCATTAGGTAGCCTCATGTCCACACAGATGCGCACAGCCCCTGGTTGTTTCGGCTTCGGGGCCACTACGATGGGTGAAACCCACGGGGTGGGCCCTTCTACCCGTTCGATGATGTCTCGGTCCATTAGCTGCTGCAATTCCGCCTCTACTTGTGCTCTCAGGTGAAATGGAATTCGGCGGTGTTTGAGGGCTGTTGGCCTTACGGATTTGTCGATGTGCAGTCGGATGGGGTCAGCGTTCAGTTTGCCAATGCCCTTGAAGAGGCTCGCGAACTTGTGTAACATGCCTTTTAGATCTGCATGGTATACCCCGAAAGTGAAATGCACGATGTCAAGCGCTTCTGACGCAGCGCAGCTCAGTAGTGAGTGGGGGCTGACGTCGGTGACGAAGAACCTTGCCTTGATGGAGTTCTGTCCGTGCGATACTGGGGCGATGAATGCACCTTGGATGGGTAAGGGGGTGTCACCACCGAATGCATATATCCTCGCTGTTGACGTCGCCAGTTCTGGTGGGCCTGGCAGTGCTACGTAATGTTTGGTGGCTAGCACGCAGACGGAGGCCCCGGTGTCAATGAGGATGGGGGTGGGTACGCCCTTGATGTCGACGGTGCACTTGGGCTGGCGTTTCGTGCTGGGACCTCTCGCAATGCTGGAGATGAAGAAGACTTCTTCCTCTTCCTCCTCCTCTTCTTCTGCGAGATCCAGATCTTGCAGGCCTTGATCAATGGAGGAAATTCCTCTCACTCTGCGGGAATTGCTTCGCCCCGCTCTCTCTGGTCCTCTCGTTGTTGTGACAGGGGCAGCTGCGCGGCACGTCCTGGCAAAGTGGCCTGGTATGCCGCATCGGGCGCATGTTCTTAACTTGGCTGGGCAGTCACCGCTGTGGGGGAGGTCATACCCACAGTTCGAGCACGATGGTGCGGTGCTTGGAGTGGACGCGGTGTCAGACTTTCTCGGCGTCCATCTTGGCCTGTTCGCAGATGACCGCCCTACTGCAAATGCATCTTCGTTGTGTCCTGGTCGCGAGGCAGCGTCCATTTTCGCGCCTCTGGCCTCAGCTAGTTCGTGTGCTCTGCCCAGGTCTAGAATCTGCTGGAGCGTTAGGCCAGGCTCTCTCAACACCTGCCTCCGAAGTTTGCCGGAGCTGCACCCTTGTAGCAGTTGGTTGCGGACCATCTCCTCTTCGTCGGCCCATCTGCACGAGGACGCCAGGTGTCTCAGGCGGGCGCAGAATTTGTCTAGGGGTTCATCGTCTAACTGCTTCTCAGCGCCCATGACGAACCTATCGAAGTCCACATTGGCCATGGGTAAGAAATGGTCTTTGAGTGCCTGCTTGACGGCGTCGTAATTGACCACAGGGATGGTCAGGGAGTCATAGATCTTGTGGACTTCTGCGCCTGCTGAATAGATCATAGTCGCAATCTTTTCATCATCGTCGTCAACCCCTGCTGCCCTGAAGAACATGTCTAGTCTTTTGACCCATAGCAGCCACTTCGGTCCTAGCTTGGAAGGGGGCCCAGTGGCATCGAACTCCGGCATGGGGGCTAGGGAGCTGCGGGCTCTGCGGGGAACTGGGGCTGCGGCACCCTCATCGTCTGCGCCGTCACCCATTTCTTCCTGCTAGGTACTCACAGGTGGTAGATGTGGCCTTGTGGTAGTGGTGGGAGCGAAATCCCCTTCTTTCTTCTTGTTTGCCACAGCCCGGCACCAGCAAGACTGTGGGGATTCCAAATCCTCTTCTTTCTTCTTGATTGCCACAGCCTTGCACCAGCAAGACTGTGGGGGTTCCAAAAATTGTAATAGTATTTTTTTTTTTTCTGGCGCCGTCGGCGCTGTCGGCGAGTGGCGCACGAGCACCCTGATGGGCCGCAACCACGGTCGCCGCGTGTGACGGCGAGCGGATCAAAGGAAAAAAAATGGCCGCCGGTGCGTCGTCAGTATAAGACGCGGCGGGCTTAACTGACGTTTCGTGGCCGGGCACGGGAGTGGGCCGTGGCTCGTCCTCGTCGCCAGTGTGATGGTCCGGAAGGCCCGTGGTGTCAGGAGGGCCCCTCCGGTGTATGCGGCCCACGCGCGTTCACCGCGCAAGAACAGACACAGAGGCGTCTGCTCGTTCCGGCGCTCCGGCTCCAACCGCCGGGCGCCGCCTTTATTATTAACTACGCATGCGCGGCTTGCAAGCCGCGCATGCGTCTTTTGTGTAACACGTACACAACAGAGACCACTATTAAGAAAGAAGTTGTGGATATGTTGAACCCAATCCACCTAAGACTGGATGATATGAAGGCTACTCTCAAGTGAAAAAAACGGTGTTATGGGGAGGGAAAAGACTTAGCAAGGGGATAGAGAAATTGTTCGCAAATGGCAGTATACCTCTACAACCCCCACATGCAGAACACAGCTGCAGTCAAAACAGATGAGCAACAGCATTTCAGACGCTTTCAGTAGGGTCAAGGACGCTTACCTCAAAGTAAGGACAGCAGAGACAGAGATAAGACTCTTGCACCCAGAGGTGGTAGAAACAGGGCAAGAAGGAGATGACTCGCTTTGGTTAATTAATGAGGCGAACTCACATAAGCCCCTCGACCTGTCGGAGCAGGGGTCCGACAGGCCACAAGAACGATCAGATGAGAAGATTCCTCAGGATAATTCCACTGAGTTAAAAGGAACAGAGGACATGTTTGATCCGGAAGTGCTGGTTCCACGGAATGGACAACCTCACCTTAAGTGTTGGCTGCATACAATACTGGAGCAGGAGGTATGTGGGCACCTTTGAGCATAATGCCCTTCACTCCAAATAGAGGGGAAGGTCAGGGCCGCCCCTGATCTTGATCGAGAAAAAACAGCTTTCTTGGGATAAAACATCAAAGACCTGGAGAAAGGGATTGCCAGGTATGGCAGTCATGCTAGGACAGCTTCTCAACATAGCTGGACTGCTTGCCAAGATATTGGACTTGATGGCAATAGACATAGAGACCCACCTAGATCCACAGTTATTAGCTTATAGGGCAGTATGCTTGCTAGGCAACACTAATTGTGTGATATCGACAGAGGGGAGTTGAACATTTTTGCAGAGGAGCAGCCTATGCCTAATGCCTTTGCAGGAAGTCCCACCCCCCCCCCCCCACCTACATGTTGCAGGCTTGTGATTGTGCCATGCTTGACACCAGCAGTTGTTTCCATTCCTTGGCGAATCTTCGAGAAAAGGTATCCACTAAGAAAACCCTATCAGATGCACTCCCGAAGAGATGATAATCTAATGGAGGAAATCCCTGAAGGAATATGAAAAAGAGCGAGAAAAGAGCTGGTGACATCACAAGAAGTGAAGTATGACACAAAGAGAAGACTGGCTGAAGAAGATGTATGACCCTTATAGAATATGATGACGGGATAAAGAATCGAGTAGACTTTCACATGCAAAAAGAAGATTGCACGTGTGAAGAGCACTACAGAAAATGCAAGTCGTTTAATAATAGTACAGATGCAGCAATGCAAAAAGATCAAGTAATCTTAGAAACCTGCTATGAGCAGTGAATAGACTGCAGGCGAAGCAGCCATTATATAGAAACTGGGCATCAGTGTCACAGCTTTAACCGCGATCATGGATGAGTCTTGAAGGGCTGTCTGGCCTGGTGTCAAGGCTGAAGCAGCCAAGACTGGTTATCTATTCTTGAAGGCAGTGAACGTGAGATGCTGATCATCCCTTGTTAGGGGGCAAAGAAAAAGCACCATGAGTGCCAAGTTCATTCATTTAAGATAATTAAATGCAGCAAAATTGATTGAATAGTGGTCTCCTGTCACGTGAGCCAAGCATGAAAATAGACACAGGCAAGGAGTTCCAGAATAAGGGTAGTGCGTGCTCGCACTCCCTTATATTACCAGAGGCAAGGATACTTTGCAAGGCCAAGTTCAAAGACAATCTTCATGGCAGAAGGCATGGGTGATGGGAGAATGGGCTAATTGGGTGGGGAGGAACAGTCAAGTCCACCTCCTGGCACCACACTGGAGAAATTACAGTATGTGTTTGGAAAGATCAGTATTAAAGTCTGTGCACTACACTACACAGCTGCCTCATACAGATTTTCCCTTTTGTATGGAAGGGGACCCCAAACATCATTTGAAAGCTCCCATGCATCTGCAGCCGGCCCTGATCACACAGGGTGCAGAAAAGGCAGTAACATTGATAGAAATGAACCAGCTGAGATGTGGAGAAACAGTTTAAGCTGTAGCATTACACAAAAAAGATATTACAAACATTCTTAAATTAACTGAATGTGTTTTATTTGAGTGTTTGAATTTATGTTGTGTGGACTGTCGGAATATGGACATTGAATTGAGTACAACAATTTCAGTAAGACACAAAATATGCAATAGTTGATGTCCGATGGAATCTTGAATTTCTATTTGACAATTCTAGTGGCTAGTTGTCATAATCAGTGGGACTGAATGAGGAAGGTACAGGGCCCCTTGGGCCGGGGGGAGAGGAAAGTTACAAGAGAAGGGAGCCACCCTCAGTGATAACCTCACATCTAAAACAATAAACATGTCCACATTGGTATGCGTGACTCATACTTTGGAGACATTTTACTGTATTGTCGCATGAAAACCGAGGCCAAGGTGCATTGTGTGCTCAAAATAGCTAAAAGCTTACATCATTATCACATACATTTGTGTTAAATAAAAAAAAGTATGTCAATTGATTTGTTCCCAAAATTCTTTTTGATTTTATACAAAGCAGACAGGAACTCTTGTGCCATTTATCCCCATATCCTTTCCCATAGGACAGTTATTTACAGAATGAGGGTGGTTTACTCTCTTATTTAAATGTTTATATACTCAGAGATTAATTCATTTATAAACAGCAATATATTTACAAACTGAGTCAAAGCAATGTATTTACAATATGCAGACTGGATGCAAGCAAGACCGCCAGAGATCATGCCGAGTGGCTGAAAATACATATTTATAGTGTATTATAATAATTATTGTCATTATTATTAGGGTATTTATAGAGCATGGACCTAGCTCGAGGAAGCAATGGAGCACATTACAAGTCACAGGGTAGTGTACACAGGGAGGGAAGCATATTGCAAGGGATCAATAAAAGGGAGTGGGAAGCTTACAACGGGTGATGCGGAAGGTGGGCAATCTGGCAACAAGCACCTACGAATAATCAGGGGAGGAAACAGTGGGGAGCAGCTTGCCCCGTTTCTGCTTAGGTGGAGAGTGGAGGCTGTGTGGACTTGGGAATTATGGAGCAGTCCTTCCTTGATGAGGAGTGGTTTGAGTTCCGGTCTGACATGTAAAAGTGGGTGGACACATCTGGTGAGGATGGGAAGAAGGTTTCAGAGTCTGGGGGCGAATGTAAAGAAAGCCCATCTTCCGGTTTGTTCCTTCCTGCATCGGCAGAGTTCAGGTCTGGACATGTCCTGGCTTCTTGCTTCTTTCTGATTCAATGTGTGAGTGATGTTTGTGTGTGGGGGTTGTGGGGGTATGTGGATGTGTGCAATGCATCCATATGTGTGGCTTCAGCTGGGTGCATCATCAAGTTATTGATAGTGACAAGGCTGGCTTATAGTGTTTGCGCAACATCATTCAAATTGCTATATTGTGAATTGTGGATTGGATGATGGTTGCAGCTTGATCAATATCATTACAGTGACCATAGAAGCCTAGATTGTGTTTGAAGCTTCATAAATATTATTTATAGTGACCATAATGTCATATATGTGGCCACAAAATCAAAGTGCTTTACACTAGGAATGCTAGTGTTCATTAGGGACTAAGCTTCATTAAATGATTTGCTCTGGCAATTATGGATACATTGTGGGTGCAGCGGCATAAAAATGACTTACAATGGCAATGCAGGCATATGTTATAAAACTCATGCATCATGAACCTGTTGTCAAATGCATCTCTGTAGTTTTGGCGATATTGCATTCACCAGATTAGTTCAGGCATTACACTAGAGATCATTATCCAATTGTAAATGATATACTTTTTAAAATATTTTTCTCAATAAATATGTTGTAAAATGTGCCATTTCAACAGACTGTTTTATAAATGTTCTCAGGCAAAACATCCTACATTGGTTGGGACTCTCTTGGTATGCTTGCTTGCCCTAATTTGTGGAAGATGTTTATGCCCCTGCTCTAAAGATAGTCATATGCCACCACTGACCTTGCTTCGTTTACAATGCCATTGTCTCCTCAGGAGCCGCCAAACACCCATGCCCCAAAAACGATCTCTGCTACTGCCATGTGCATAAAAATGTCACTGGTCGCACAAAATGGCAGCTGGAACATTTGAATGGCAGGGGCCATGCGCCACCACCTTGTTTCAATGTTAGGTGTAAGATGTCAAATTTGACTACAAAACATGTTTCACCTGGTGCCATCTGCATCACAATCGCTGGGGCAGCGTGACCATCATAATCATTAGGCATGAGTACATGGTGCAGAATATACTTCTTCAAGGAGCTTGGGCAGCATGTGCCCCCCCCCCCCACCTAATATTGTGTTTCGCAACTGAGATAACAAGATAATATACACAGAGTTCCCAAGCAGGAATCAGTGGGGAGAAGCGTGGAAGGTAGCAGTGTAGTCCATGAACTGTGTGTAAAAGAAAGTCACCACTTTTCTACCACTCATGCTTCTCCATAATCACCCAGAGTGTCCTATAGTTCCTTCTCAAGACTTGTCATGTTGCTGTCAGATGAGATAGAAAACTGCAAGTTTCCTTACCTATAGTGGCCTTAACTATCGAATGCATATTTTGCCTTTTGCCTCTTAGTATAAAGAAAGTCAAAAAGCTTCCTTAAAGCCACCCTACCTGCTTGGACTTCCAAACAGGGAAAAACAGGCTGCACACTTGGAATTGTCTCATATTGGAGTCCGCAATAATATCAGATGCAAGGAGGTCAGTGATCCACAGGCAGCGCAACTAGCTGCAACCATTGACAAGCCAATGAAGTGGGATATATCTCTATCCTGCTACCTACACTTATATCCAGAGCACTAGCCATATGAATGCGTAGGAAAAATCCAGCCATGTAAGGCTTAGACTGCTAGTAGGAAAGCACAAATCCATCTAACATGGTATCAAAACCTCTAAGTTGGCAGACATTTTTATTAACAAAACAGAATGAGTCCTCTTTCTACCTCTAATGACCCAGAGTGCCATGCTGTTCCTTAAGCCCCAAACCCCAGGAATGACAATCTTGTAATATTGGTGGGATTTTTTGAACCTCCAGTGCATGACCCTGAAATTGACCAGACAGGGGGGGTTGGTCATTTCTTTTTGCAACGTGAATTGCAGGGAGAGGGAGAGCCACTTCTGTTTTAATCCAAAACTGACCCCACTGCACAGTGTTAACCTTTTCCACCACACAGTGGAGAATTCAACAGTAGAACACAGGTGAGATTGCCTTTAATCTTTACATTTCCTCTATGATTTTGGAAAAGTGTATCATTCTGCCACAATTAAAAATGTGTGCCTGCATTTAGGATGAATTCCTATGACATCCACCAGCCTTTATCAGGTTGTGACCACAGGCGGATGCAACAAGAATTCGTGGCACTTCTACCATCCTGTAGAGCACATATTGGTGGAAATGCAGCTGCATTTGTCAAGTGGAGCGGGAAAAGCAGGAACATTGAATACATTCCCTGGGGTCTGTAAAATCGTGATACAAGGGTGAAAACCACCACCTTTAACACCATTTTTACAAATCCAAGGGTCTGCAAAAATACATAAATGTATTTGCCTGTAATGGTGCATTGCTCCAATCTTCTGAAATCTCCCCCTTTGTCCAGATTTTCAACTCCACTCTGGAGCGGAAGAGTTACTGCGGGAGGGGGCGGGAGGAAGAGGAGGGCCATCGGGAGACACAGGCAGCTCTGTTGTGGAGAGAGGTACACACACCACTCCAGAGCTTTTCTCCGCTCTACTTTACAATTCTCACAATAGTGTAAGCTGTACAGAATGGGGTGAACTATGAGCATCTCCAATCTGGACCTATTTGTGACATTTGCAAATGGCAGGGCACCTTCCTAGAAGGCGCCATGCAATGTTGTGGATGAGGATCATGGCATAGAAAGACATAAAGAGTGCCTGGGCCATTTAGGGAGTTTGATGGATTCCACTTTCAGCTCTATACTAAAATGTGGTCTTATTCCTCCGAACAATAGATGTAAAGCAGTTTCCTTGTAAGCAAGCACAGGTGGCCTGCTTACTGCAAGTCCGCACACAGCAGTTCTCACCTTTCACAAAGACCAGGCGGCTCATTAGTAGAGCAGTGTTTGTTTGATGGGCTTTATTCCAACCTGTAGAGTAAGGCAGGCTATGCACACCATTCAAAGATCCGGCATGTTTGACGTGGAGCCTCACTGGAAGACACAATGGCATTAGAAGCCGTGGCCTCTCAGTAAACACTCATGTTGGTAAACCTGCCCAAATGTGTGAAGGGAGCCCATTAGTTAACTCTTACAACAGACATGGGAATCTTGGGAACACGACCTTTCATATACGAAACGGATTCATTTAAAAAGCTATAATACTTTTTCTCAAATCCAAAATATAATTAATAGCGATTATTTGATCTATTCAATTAGGGCATTCTTTGTAATTAAGGTTATTTTAGGAAACTTTTTTTAGTAACAGTTTCCTTTTAAACGTTCTTGTGGCAATAGAGGACTCCCATTTTTAAGTGCAAATAATATTTAATTGTGTCGCCTTCCTATCGCACCATTGAGTCTCCAAGGACTGTGAATTTAAATGTTTTGGAGGGTGATGCCCTTGAAGTGATTGGAGTAGACATCATTTTCTTGGCTGATTCCATTGAAGCCTATGGAAGGTGTTTTTTTAAAGCGCGCGCACGTATAACCGGAAAACATTACACGGATTACAGAGAACAGCGGCCTCAGCCAATGTCTTTAATGAACAAATACGTTTTAAATTCCTTGTTGAAAGTCCCAGATTGGTACGTTTCTTTCATTGAATCGGAATAGTATTCCACAAAGAAGGTGCCCAGGCTTCAAAGCAGGAGCCACCATATGTATTCAATACAAATCGCGGTTGTGCAAGAAGTAAGTCATTGTTGGATTTTAAAGTGCGCCTCTGCTGGGAATCTTTAATTCTTTTTGAGAGACACAAAGGAGCATCTCCGGAATGACACTTAAACAAAATAGATAATGCCGTACGCTTTATTATTCGCTGGATCATTGACCAATGAAGTTTACAATGGTCCTCAGTAACATGGTCCTACTTCCTTAGGCCACATTTTGCTCAGACCGCCTCACTTTGAGTAGCTGAAGCTTCTTAATATTGGCTTGTAATAAGTTCTCTGTCTCCCTCAGATAAATACGGGTACATTTGCCAAAGTAGTCTCGAGAATGTAAGAGCATACTGAACGAAGACTCGATACATGTTTATAACCTGAAAGCTGGGAGTCCAGGTAGACTCAAGTGTCTACCCATGTGTAGTCACTCTTTCACTAAGCATCCCTCAAAAGAAAAATGACTATAGGCAGAGTCCAACTTTTTCAATCTATATGCTAAACCTAACATAACTAGCTCTGTTTTCCCGTTATTCAAGGTAAGAGAGTTTTGAGCCATCCACATTTAATGGCAGCATACATCCTGTTAATTTCCTCAGAGTCTTGACAATGGGTACCAGGTAGCTGAAACAAAAGCTGTGTATCATCAGTGTAATATCTATAGGACACACCTAGCCCATCCAATAAGTCATCATATTAAATAAGAGTGGAGATAGGCAAGAGCCCGGTGGAACCCCACTTGTGAGAAAGATTGGCGTGGAACTAAATCCATCCTTTGCAAGCCTCGAACGTCTTGGACCTAGAAAGTGTTTGATCCATGCCACCGCTTCATGTGAGCAACTTCCGATTTTTCAACCGGTCTGACAGCAAGCCATGATCAAGGAGATGAAATGCAGTCGACAGATCCTGGAGCATTATTAAGGTAACCTGTCTTTTATCAATGACATGTCCAATATTGGATTTCAAATCCAATAATGCAGACTCTGTCCATGCTTCTTTTGAAAACCGGAATGTCTGCAACCCAGCAAACTATGTTCCTCAATAAAATGATATTGTTGAGTATAGGCAACCTTATCTAATATTTTCAATAGGAAAGGGACACTCGTTACAGGCCTAATGTTAGCTGGTACAGTAGGATCCAGGTTTTCTTTTTTGAGAAGAGGCAAAATCCATGATTCTTTAAGACAATCAGGAATTTTAGATTCCAAGAGAGAAGAAGTAATGATTTTAGTAATCCATGGTGGCAGCTGGTTCATAGAGCTTTTTAATAGTTTAGCAGGACAGGCATCACCCTGACAAAACGTGGGTTTCATATTTTTTATAATTTCAGCTACCTCTGACAGAGTCACTTTCTTAAAAGAAAAGGACAATGATCCTAAGTCAGGCTCATCTTGTGCAGTCTCAGGCACAACGCGGATTGCATTGGAGCCATCACCTTTCCTGGATTTTCGCAGTATTTCTGCTCCTGTGAGCACTGCTGCCATGTGTGGGTCGAGGCCTTTCCAAGATGGCTGGTTTAGTGTTTCTGGTGGGCCTTACAACCTGGTCTGGGACCAGCTCCCTCTCCCATTGGTTGCTAAGCCTTGATAGGCCAATCAGAGCAGCCTGGAGGCTGGAGCGGGCCCTGACCACTACGGATCCATTGAGGGCTGCATTTCTTCCTCTGCCTTCCTCTCGACATCACTGGAGCCCTGTTCTTCGTTCACCTGCGGCCCTTCGTGCTTCCTGCAACCATCATGTGTGCCCTGCCTGATATTGCTGGGTTAAGCCTTGCAATGTATTCCTCCATCGCACCTGTTGCGTTCCTCATGGCAATATTTTCACTACATTATTGCTTTGTTTGGGGGCAGCACGCTGATTGCATTGGAGCAATCACCTTTCCTGGATTAACCCATTTCCTGGGATTTTGCCATAATTCTGCTTCTGTGAGCACTGCTGCCATGTGTGGTGCTGGCCTTTCCAAGATGGACGGTTTGGTGTTTCTGGTGTGCATTACAACCTGGTCTGGGACTGGCTCCCTCTCTCATTGGTTGACAGGCCTTGATAGGCCAACCAGAGCAGCCTGAAGGCGGGAACGGCCCTGACCACTAGGGTCTACAACAAAGGCCCCTGTCTGCTCCCTGTCCACTACCAGAACACGGGCAGAGATTTTTCCATCTACCCCTGCATTCGAACCTCCTGATGCTGTAAACTCCACTCTGCTTCATCTCTAGATTTCCATAACACTCTTCCATAACTTTGGCTGCATTCCCTACCCTGCACACGCTTCTACCCTCACTTGCTTCAGCCCTCTCTCTGCTTGCTCCCCTGTTTGCATCTCTGATTACACTGCTTTCTTACCCCCACTGATATCTTCTGTATCTGGGTGCTACTCAGGTGTGACTTTGTTAGATGCACTAGCCTATTACAAATTTTGCTGTGTTGATGCACTTAGCTTATTTCAAATTTGCTTTGTTGTTACATTGACCTACTTCAAATTTTGCTTTGTTGATACACTTAGCTTATTTCAAATTTTACTGTTTTGTTACATTAGCCTATTTCACATTTCGCTGTGTTGATTCACTTAGCTTATTTCAAATTTTTCTGTATTGATGCACTTAGCTTATTTCAAAATTCGCTGTGTTGATGCACTTAGCTTATTCCAAATTTCGCTGTATTGATGAACTTAGCTTATTGCAAATGTTTAGTTTTTTTTTAGTTAATTTATTTATAGAGCGCGAACCCTCGGGTAGCTGGGCACATAATCATATGGACAACATAGTTACATATCGTTGCGCACAGCAGGAAAAGTACATACATTCAATGGTGCAGAAAGATGGTGAAGTAAAAAATAAGCAAAAAATACAATAGAAAGTGGCGGACCAGGTTACATGGTGATCCGTTTCAAGGTATAGTTAAGACCTAGGATGCGTAAGTAGGTGGCACAGAGTTAGGCAGAGAGCCAGGATTTCACCATGGCTCTGAATGGTCAGAAGGAAGCTTCCGATCTGATTGCAAGAGGGAGGGTGTTCCAACATTGAGCTGCAAGAACCGGGAATCTGGAACCTCCTGCTGTTTTTAGATTGAATTTAGGGACCTTGAGTTGGTGCAAGTAGGGCGTTCTGGTGGGTCTAGAAGTGCTGTGTCTAGCAAATTTGTCGGAAAGGTATCGCGGGACAGTCAATGACAGACACTTGTGTGTAATGACAAGAGTTCTTAGCTTGATTCTGTCTCGAATTGGGAGCCAGTGGACATCTTTGCTAGCCCGGGAAAAGTGTGCCTTGTGCCGGAGGTTAAGAGCGCATCTTAAGGCATTGTTTTGGAGGATCTGGAGTCTGTCTAGATTCTTGGTGGTAGTGCCAAGGAAGAGTGTGTTACAATAGTCTAATTTAGACAAAATCAATGCTCTGGATAATGTGAGGCAGCTGGAGGATGATAGAAAAGGTCTACAGGCATTGATAAGTTTGTTGGTGTATGTGGTAGATGAGATGGTGGCATTTATTTGTTTTTCAATGATAGGGTGGAGTCGAGGAACACGCCTAATGTTTTGACCTCTTTGGAGACTTTTATGATGTTGCCATCAATGGTGAAGGATTTGTACCTCGAATCTAATTTATTGAGACAGGCCTGGGAGCCTACGATAAGCAGTTCCGTCTTATCGTCATTAAGGCAGAGACTGTGTGTGGCCATCCAGGCTTAGATTTCTAGGTAGATTTCGTTAAGCTTTGCAACATCTTCTTCGTAGCAGCCAGTGAGTGTGATGAGGACCTGGGTGTCGTCTGCATAATTAGTGTAGCTGACACCCAGTTCGTCAAGACGGTTGAAAAGAAGCTTTGTGAAGATGTTGTAGAGTGTGGGAGAGATGCAGGAACCTTGGGGAACTCCGCATTGGATTGGGATAGGGTCAGCAGCCGCTGAGGGGGCGAAGACCCTAGTCGATCTGTCAGACAGAAATGACTGAATCCAATTGGTGGCATTCTGTGTGAATGCAGCAGCCGAGGAAAGGTGTTGTGTAAGGATCTGGTGGTCAACCAGGTCGAAGGCCGCAAAGAGATCCAGTAGGAGCAGGATGGGCAAGTTGCCCTTGTCTTTAGCTTCATCCATTTGGATTTTTAGATCCAGGAGGGCGGTTTCGGTCCCGTGCCTGGATCTAAAGCCGGATTGTCGCAGGCCTAAGAGGTTATTGTCTTCCAAATGTTGCTGTATTTGGAGGTAGGCGACTCTGTCTAGTATTTTGAGGAGGAAAGGGACTGTGGTGATGGGTCTGTAATTCGTAGGGGTTTTAGGGTCTAGGTTGGGCTTTTTGAGGAGGGGGAGGACCCACGCTTCTTTGAGGTTATTAGGGACTACTGAGTTCTTGAAAGAAGAATTGATTTGTGAGGTGATGAGGGGAGCTAGATCTTTGGCTCCATCTTTGATGACAGAGGTGGGACATAAGTCACCTTTACAATTGGATGGTTTAAGGCTAGCGATTATCTTAACTACTTCCTCTTCCGTGACTGAGGAGTAATGTAAAGGGGGGCAGTTGGGAGTGGTGTGGTCATTTTTGCTGTTGAGGGTATCTTTGGCGACCAGGTTGGCTTTTTTGGTTTCTATCTTAGCTTGAAGAAGGGCCATTTTGTTAGAGAGAGCTAGTTGGATATTATTGCACCATGCCTTGTCCTTAGTGCAGTCCTCTGAGGGTGGCAGTGGCGATTCAAGTTCTCTTAGTATGGAGAATAATTATTTTGTGCCAGATTTGGCGTTGTGTATTCTTGTGTTATAGATCTCTTTTTTGGCGTTTAAGATAGCAGATTTGTAGGTAGAGGCAGCTGTAGTGAGGTTGTCTTTAGTGCCTTGAGATGGAGCTTTTCTCCATCTGGTTTCTGCAGTACTTTTAAGGTTGAAGAGATCTTTTAGTTCTGCTGAGAACCATTTGTTAGTGTGGGCAATGGGTTTGGCTTTACGTTGTTTGAGTGGAGCTATCTGGTTGAGTGCTAGTTCCAACGTATTGCTGTAGAGATCTACCAGAGTGGACGGGTTGCCATTCTGAGTGGGAAGGTTGGCTTTGGAGATGGGCATGAGAAGTGGTCTAAGGTTTTCCATAGTGATGTTACGATTGTTTCTGGAAATTATTTGTGACGTCCTGGGAGGTGGTGTTGTATAGGGTGTAGTTCTGGGTAGAGAGAAGGTGATAAGGTGATGGTCTGTCCAAGCACAGGGTGGGATGTCTGTCAGAGATAGATTGCAGTTGGCATCTGCTAGCCAGTCTAAGGATCTTCCTTTAGTGTGAGTAGGTTTGTTAATGTTTTGGGTGAGGCCCAAGTGGGTGATAGTGTCATTAAGGGAGGCGGCGTGATTGTCGTTGGGGTCATTGAGTCCCAGGTTGAAATCACCCATGCTGATGATTTGTGATTTAGGTTTGGTGTTCGACGTGAGTAGAAGAGAGATATCCTCTTGAAAGGTGGATAGGGTGCCTGGAGGTCTGTATATAATGTGTAGGAGGATGGTTTGGGTGTCCGATAATGGAAGTTGTATGGACAGGAGTTCAGCTGAGGGTAAGGTAGTGTTGGTTGCTTCTCTGATGTTTAGTTTAGATTTGGCAATAATTGCCACACCTCCTCCTATTCCGTTTTTTCTATCGGCACGGATGATGCTGTAATTCTCAGGGATGGCTATGGAAAGTGTAGGGCCAGCTGCTAGGTGGAGCCTAGTCTCCGTGATAGCGATAAAGTCGAGGTGGTTAGCAGAGATGATGTCTGCAACATCGGTGGCGTGGGCTACCAAGGAGCGGGCGTTGATGAGAGCGCCTTTAATGGGTATGGAAGTAGGGCTGGCTTTCATAGGTGGTGGTGTGTGAGGTGTTGTGGGGTTTTGGCTCACTGTGGAGTCACTATGCGGTGTCTGATGCATATGGAAGCTTGGGTTCGCCCACTACTAAAAAAACCTACGCTAGACCCAGACTCACCCAACAACTACAGACCCATTACAACAGTGCCAGTCCTGCTGAAAATCCTCGATAAGGCCGCCTATCTACAGATACAAGCCTACCTTGAATCTCACAACATCCTAGGCAAGAGACAGTCTGGTTTCCACCCACGCCATGCACAGAATCAGCACTACTCGACCTAAAGAATCAACTCCTAAAAAATATGGATAAAGGCCAATGCGCCATCCTCCTACTCCTTGACCTGTCGGCTGCGTTCGACTTAGTCGACCACACAACACTAAGGACACATCTCACCAACCCAGCCCACTTCTTGGATTAAGCCTCAGCTTGGATCTCATCCTTCCTGGAGGGCAGAGCTATGAGGGTCTACTCAGACCAAGCCTCAACCGCCCCCTCCCCTATCAATTGTGGAGTACCACAAGGGTCCTGCACCTTTCCTACTCTATACAACCTATTCACACTCCCACTATTCAATGACTTAGAAGAATTCGGCATAACGTTCACCAACTATGCCGACAACACTCAAATCCTTCTCCCACTAACTGGTGACTACGAGCAAGACCTACAATCCCTACAAAACACTTATGCCATCATCCAGGCATGGATGGCAGCCACTGGCCTCTGTCTCAATGGAAACAAGACAGAGATCCTACTAGTGGGCCCTAAAGAAACCCTCAACAAGTTAGACAGCAAATACAGCACTTTGCTAATCGAGAACTCAGTAATCTCCGTCTACCCTGCTGTAAAAACACTTGGGGTATACCTAGATTCTACCATGTCCATGGACAGACATGTCAGTTACATCTCCTCCTCAGCAGCTCTTACAACCAAAATAATCAATGCAGCAAAACCTCACCTGTCCACCACAAACCGCCTCAACATCGCCAGAGCCACCATAGGCGTGATACTGGACTACTGCAATGTCCTCCTACTAGGTACCTCCGCCAAAAACATTAATAGACTCCAGATTGCACAAAACAATGCTTTGAGAGCAGCCCTCAATATTCCAAAGAGGGAACACATCTCCCTAGCAAGACACAATGCCCACTGGCTCCCAGTTAAAGTGCGCATCCAGTTCAAGACTCTCACCATTACACATAGATGCATATCCCAATCTGCCCCTAGCTACCTCAATGAACGGATACAACCAGTCTAATCACTCAGACACAAAAGGGACCTATATGCCAACCAACTCGCAATCCCCAACTTCACTAGAGTCAAAACTGGCGGCTCAAGTTTCGAAGTCCAAAGCCTGGAACTCCTTACTGCCCAAACTAAGAGCTGAAACACCCCTCATAGCTTTCAGAAAAGCTCTGAAAACCAACCTATTTAAGTGAATCCCACTTATAATTCTATTGCATGCAACAATGTCTGTAAATTACAACTGTACCATGATCACGGTTCCCATGTAACCTTGGAACCATAGCCATGCCAATAACCAAGTCACAATGTCAAGTAAACTTTCTTTCTTGTAACAGCGCCACGATGCCCAAGGGCAGCTGCTGCGCTTTAAAAATGCAAAAATAAATAAAAAAATGGTTCTTAGTCAGGTTGGTGCTTGTTCTGATGGATTTGTGATTAAGGGTGGTGCGGAGACTAAGTCTAGCGTTTCTATGCATGATGGACGGAGCTGTGTTCAGGATGGTGGTAGTGGGTGGGGAGAGGCGAGAGCCTAGTCGTGTGTTTCTGATGGGTGTAGGACATGGTGTGAAGGGTGTGGGTGGGCGAGCGAATCTGTTAATCCATTCCATCGGGGATACGAAGTCTGAATAGAGTGGAGTGGTCGTGCTGGTACTGTTCTGGGGAGCAACATTGTGGAGTAACGGGAGGAGCGTTGCCATAGTCTGGG
Organism: Ambystoma mexicanum; assembly: GCF_040938575.1. Taxonomy (NCBI): domain Eukaryota; kingdom Metazoa; phylum Chordata; class Amphibia; order Caudata; family Ambystomatidae; genus Ambystoma; species Ambystoma mexicanum. The sequence goes on from NC_090937.1 coordinate 1,531,107,734, forward strand.
TGGCGCCTCTAAGAGTGGCCATTATGGGAGGTTAGGCTCCCGGTAGTAGTGGCAGAGGGTTGAGACAGCAGATTTGAGGGTTGTCAGAATGTAGGGCGTGAGCATTAGGTATATATTTTAACACAGGAAACTGGGCCGCTAAGGGCAGAGGCAGAAAAGCAGTGTAGGCAATTAATAAATGACTAACACAGGCAACACTGGGCCGCTAAGGGCAGAGGCAGAAAAGCAGTGTAGGCATTCAATAGATGACTAACACAGGCAACACTGGGCCGCTAAGGGCAGAGGCAGAAAAGCAGTATAGGCATTGCTGGCCGCTAAGGTTGCTGTGTTGATGCACTTAGCTTATTTCAAATGTTGCTGTGTTGTTACATTATCCTGTTTCATATTTCGCTATGATGATGCACTTAGCTTATGTCAAATTTCGCTGTGTTGATGCACTTAGCTGTCATGATTCCTGCCCCTCATGTCCCCAGCCCTCCAAGATGTCAGGCTGGAGCCAGGCCACGATCACCTACATGGCCCTCAAGGGCCTCTCCATCCCTCCAAAGACCCACTTGGAGTCAGACTTGGCGCTTGTGGTACCAGTCTCACTCACTTCCATAGGATAACATTGGGGATTGGACTTGTAGTGCATTGATGGGGACAAGATGGATGCCCCCACATATTTCGGTTTCCAGAACTGCAAGTGCAGTCTAGTCTTTTGGGTGTGGTTCAGCCCAGAGACACCTGGGATACCCAGAGACTATTTAAGCCACGCCCAGACACAGGAACATGCTTTGTGTTTTCTGCACCTGCAGCATGACACTCACCGTGTTCGGATCGGTCTCCAGTGGGCCTGCATCTTTCTTCTGCGCTCAGCTCCTGCAAGAACAAGAACACCGTTAGGAACAGCCTTACCTTGCGGCGCTTCTGCCCATCATTCATCGCTCCTTCTGTTCTGCGGGCATCCTCGGCGGTGTCATTCCCATCCCGGCACGCCGCTTCCTAAGGAAAAGGGAAAAGAACAGAAAAAAGGCATTAGTAAGCATTCAGCAAATCTTCGCTTATTTTTTAAAGACTGTACGAGCTTCAAACACTTACCTGAATCCCAGCCGCTTTGGGGGAACTCCGGAACTTCTCATCCATCTGCAAGAGGGAAAAGACATTCCAGGTTAGCGTGGATACATCTAGAGGTGCCGCATACCACGCTTACTCACCGCATTTCTTCTTCATAACTGGCATCCACGCTGAAAACGTCGCGGAGCCTAAAAGACACAGAAAAAGAACTGAGTTCAATACAAATACGAAAGGGTCGCATCGCGCATGGCGCTCTCACTCACCTTCAGCGCTACTCATCTCAGCAGCACGTCACCATCCCCGGACGCCGGCCATCATCTAAGGAAGGAAAGGAACAAAGTTAGAGAACTGTTCAAAAGACTCATTATACTTACCTGTCGGACTCTTGCCAGTGAAGTAACTAGGCAGCAACAAGCCCGCATCAATCAACGCGCCCCTGCGCTGAAAGCAGGACGGAGAGCACACTTTCCAAGAAAACAAGGTGAGCTGTGGATCAAAGGGAGGGGTTGGACCCCGGGGAAGAAGGAGTTCAAGCACACAGAGACAGTAGGGAGTTAAACTCTACCAATCCTGTGTTTCAGGCCCAGTCTCCAGTCGAGTAGACTCCAGGGAAGGGTTTGATGTTGTAAGAGGTCGGAACAGGCTGAGTGACGTCCCCGTGGATACCAGGTGAGCGTTACAGAACACAAAGCCTCACATCAAAATCCACCTGGGTGTCATGGAAACGTCAGAAACCGACCAGTAAGCCCACATGTTGGGGCAGCTACGTTCCGAAGTACATGCAGCCAGGCAGGAGACCAACACCCTAAGGAGAGAGCTGATAGTAGCCAAAGAACGCACTGATGATTTAAGCCGGCAACTTCTCCAGTCACAAGCAGGGCATGCACCATTGCCGGGAAGCGTGCCCTCGATGCCAGCACCATCAGCCAATCCCGTTCAGATAACCCTTCCTGGGGCAGTTCCCTTGGCCCCGCGTGAACGATTTACAGGATATCCCAAGAGGTTTGCATAGTTCATGAACCAGTGGCGCCTGCACTTCCTTTCTAGACCAGGGGCCTTTCCGAATGACCAATCACGGGTCGCTTTTGTGCTATCCTACCTGAATGGCAGCGCCGCAGACTGGTCTGTACCCTTTGTGGCCCAAGACGATCCTTTCCTGCATGACTTCAGGGGCTTTCAGCAGGAGATGGAAAAGCTGTTCGCCCGTCGTACTCATGGGCAGGCATTAGACAACGATCTTCTGTCCCTACGCCAAGGGAATCAAGACCTATTAACATACATAGCCATGTTCAATAGACTCGTAGTTGAAGCAGAATGGCCAGTGGAGAAGAGAACCATGTTATTTCATCAGGGGTTGCGGGGGGGAGCTCAAGGATATTCTTGCACAAGTAGTGAACCCCCCGAAAGACTGCTCAGAATTCCTTGACCTTGTTGTTCAACTGGATCATAGGTTGCAGGACCGAAGAGCAGATCGAACCAGACCGGACCCTCGCCCTATGTATGTGCGTTCAAAGGACAATATTGCCTGCACAACGGAAGGTTCAGGAGAACCAATGCAAATCGTGGGGGTCAGATACCCCTTGACTAAAGCGGAAAGGGATAAAAGGAGACAGCAGCAGTTATGTCTGTACTTTGGAAGGTCAGGTCATTTCCTTAAAGAGTGCCCTGTGAAGCCACCAAGAAGGACGGTAGCGGCCGCGGACAAGGAAGATACCATCAAGGAATCGGAAAACTCCCCAGCCCGGCAAGTGTAGGGGTCCACTTGTCAAGTGAAGAAAGTGAACTACAGACCTCCCATTTTGCACTGTGGTCTTGATCAATCACCAACAGCCATCTGGGATGCACGCAGTAAGAGCGTACATTGACAGTGGAGCCGTTGGGAATTACATCGACCAGGATCTTGCGGCAAAGATGGGGCTTCCGTTATGTCCTAAATCAACCACCGACACTGTTACCACTGTGGACGGCACAGAAATAGCTTCTGGTCCAGTATCCCAATGCACTGCAGCTTTAACCCTTGTGTGCCAGGATGAACACCAAGAATCTATGGTTTTTGACCTCGTTAAGGCACCACAGTTCCGGTTGATTTTGGGAATGCCATGGTTGGTAGCTCACAATCCTTGAATCGATTGGCGAGCAAAAGAATTGGCCTTTCCCGAGACTTGCGCCCACACATGTTATCGCCAAGAGAAACAACCAATAGACACCAGAACCTCCACGCTTACGACTGTGGCAATCGGCACCCTACCAAGTGAATACCAGGACTTTCAAGATGTCTTTCAGAAAGAACAGGCTAATACCTTGCTACCGCATAGACCATACGATTGCCAAATCGACCTGATACCCGGCGCACAAATCCCTTTTGGGCAAATGTACGCACTCATGGAACCAGAAATGCACCACCTGAAGGCCTATCTTGACTAATACCTGGCCAACGGGTTCATCCATCCCTCGAAGTCTCCAGCAGTCAGTCCTCTATTCTTCGTACCGAAACAGGATGGGGACTTCAGAACGTGCATCGACTATCGCGCACTGAACCAGATTACTGTAAAAAACAACTACCCCCTGCCACTGATCCCTGAATTGCTTGATCAAGTCAAAGATGCCCAAATCTACATAAAACTAGACCTGAGGGGGACATATCACCTTGTTTGCGTAAAGCAGGGGGACGAATGGAAAACCGCTTTTCGCACCAAATACGGCTTGTACGAATATCAAGTAATGCCCTCTGGCCTTTGCAATGCGCCTGCAGCATTTCAATACTTCATGAACGATGTCCTACGGGAATTGATTGATGTCTGTGCTCTAGTGTACATCAATGATATTCTAGTATATTCTGCATCAAAGCAGGACCACGTTAAACATGTCCGATCCGTATTGGAGAAACTCTGTCAACACCAGCTCTACGCCACGCTCGAAAAGTGCTCATTCCACGTCTCCGAGCGGAATTCCTGGGCTTTATTCTCAGCCCGAATGGAATCCAAATGGATGTACAGAAGGTAGATGCTATCCTGAAATGGCCATCCCCAAATTCATTCATGGGGGTTCAGAGTATGCTGGGTTTTGCAAACTTCTACCGCCGGTTCATCCCAGGATTTTCGCAAATCGTGCATCCCATCACATCATTGCTAAGGAAAAGCAACAAAAAGTTCCAGTGGACAACAGAAGCCGAGGAAGCTTTCCAGGAACTCAAAGCAGGATTCACATCTGCCCTAATTTTTTCTTATTTTTTTTTTAATTTTTATTGTTGTAATTTTAGTTTACAAAAAACCTTATACAACATTTCACACACAAGAAAAAAGTATACATTTCATTTTATCAAAACAGTCATACAAAGATATAAAAAGGATACAATGCTAAAATGCCATACAATGGAAAAAGAAAAGATTTCATCAAAATCACAAACATTATCAAAAAATCTTAAAAAGTATCTCTCCCAGCCGTTATGTTCATTGCCGTTATTCCACTGTAGAGGCATTATACATTAAGTTCTTTATTTTTTACCTCCAATTCCTCCATTATATTGTAGAGCAGTAAGTTCAATGCAAGAATTAAAGAAATATTTACACCCCACATACAACGACTCCAAAACAAGTTGGTAGATATTTCAAAATCCCCATTGAATCTATCTTGGAGATAGAGAGCTCGTTTAGACCCAAAATGGGAACATGTTAAGGCAAGGTGCTTCAGGGTTTCTAGCATGTCAGTCTCTCCACAGAAGCGACATGTAAGGCTAATTTGGTTTGAATTAAGCCCCTTTTCTTTATGTATCCAATGATATATTCTTTCTAAGGTCGGCATCTGATTGAGTCTAAACCTCATAAACATTGTTCTCGCCCTATGGCAAGGGAATCTTTGTAAATAAAGGGGAATACATTCCCTTGCATGCCCGAAATTAGCATATTCCTTATAAGTTGCATCGGACCCTACGCCATTAACTGTATCCACCCAATCTCAGCTCTAAATAAAAGTCTCTTGACTAGTCCAGGTCGTTGAACCAGGTAATTTATGCAGGAACCTAGAGTGTCTAGCAGAGAATTTATTCTATCACTGAATCCCCTGATAGATTTCACTGCCCCGGACTCAATTACCTTATTTAACAACTCATATAGGGTGTTAATGGGAGGATCATTCATTTTTCTGAATAAGGATAATTGTCTCCACAAATATCTAGCTTTGAGTGAGATAAGACATAGCTCATGACAAATAATGGCGTTAGGGATTGCCATGGATAGGCCCAATACTTCTTTCCACATTTTCCCCTGGACCACATTCAAATATAAGCCCATGTCATGGGTACAAATGTCCAAACCATACAAAAGAATCGGCTCACATTTCGCAAGATAAAAACGTCTTATTGGTAAGAGCGAAAATTTACATACCCTAACACTCAGAAATTTCATTTGAGTCTTTAATTTAGTCGCTTTTTCTACAAGAGTCAATTTCCACATCTTTAAGATAGATTTATTAGAGAACGTATACCGGAGGTAAGTTATAGCCTGAACCTGTTCCACCGGATCATCTCCCATCTTCCAAGTATACGATTTGACAATTCCCTTCTTAGAAACTACAATCGTTCGTGATTTCGATGCATTAGGGGAAAGATTGTTCATTATTGCATATTGATAAAAAATATTCATCTTTCTACGGAGGCCACGTGGGGTACGGTCAAAAAGAATAAAATCATCCGCAAAGGCCATCCACTCGATAACCAAACTCCCCAACCTTACCGGAGCAATGGAAGGACCATGCCATATGTCCTCCACATCGCTAACGTACAGGTTGAAGAGCGTAGGTGCAAGTGAGCAGCCCTGCTTGACCCCAACCATAGTATCAATGGCATTTGAAAGAGAACCTTCTTGGGTTAAGCGGACCCTGACCGAGGTATTCATATGTAGCAGAGCCAAGAGTTGGACAATCTTATGTGGAAAGTTCATTGCTAGCATTTTAGTCCACAATCTAGCTCTGATAACCCCGTTGAAAGCATTACAAAGGTCCAAGGATGCCATAAAAACTTCACCCATGTTGGATTGATGAACTGAATCTCTTAGATGGACCAAGATATTCCCATTCAAGTCTGTTCCTAAGCCTTCTCTAAAGCCAACCTGAAATTTGCTAAAGCAAGCATTCCTTCTAATCACTTTGTTAAGGTCCCTTAGAAGTAAAATTCCAAAGACCTTACTAGCTGCATCTAAAAGCGCTATTGGTCTATAATTCCGGGGTTTAGAACGTCCCCTTTTTTGAATATAGGGACAATAATGCTTTGGGCCCAAGATTTGCGGATAATGTGATATTTGAAAATCTCATCAAATATGGGTTTGAGCAACTCTGCCCACATTTCAGGGGCCGCCTTTATAACAAAAGGGGGAATACCATCAGGGCCCGGCGCTCTGGAGGGTTTGAGTTTATTGATAGCCCACATAATATCCTCAATATCCCACAAACAATCACCCACCACCGGAGGACCTAGGTCTAAATCCTGTTCTCTAGAAAAGACAGAAGGCAAGGCAAACTTTTTCTTATAGAAGGAGCACCACACCTCCGCTTGGATGGGGCAATCAAGTCTGTCTTTTATAGGCATAAGTGTAGTATTGACAGTTGCCCAAAATTTTACATCTCTGCACTTGCAGAGGTTATGCACCATCAATTGGTACGCTTCAAGATATTGATCCATTTTCAAGGACTTAATCACATTTTTGTGTTTCAGATAATTTTTTTCCTTCTAAGCTGATGTTCAGAAAAGGAAATGGGTAATTACTTCAGAGCTTTAATTTCCCTATATTTAATATGCTTAGAGCTTTGGATTCTAGGGTCACCTTCCCTTCCCCTTGATTTCAACGCCTCCCTATCACTAGTCCTACTAATTTTATATACACTGGACGTTATAATATTATAGTAGGATCCCCCCAAATCGATATCCTCCTCCCTATTGATTTGTTACAACACTAGGATAGGTTCTCCCAAACCAAAGCATCAAATTTCACAATCAATTTTTTATTCCATGCAATCCTTCTCCCAAAATGTTCAGTCTTTAGGCCCAAAAGCATAGGATTACTGTGATTGCCAGCATTGGGAATAGAAAGAGAAAAGCATAAGGGAATGTGGTCACCCAACTCTACCTCCATAAGTGCCAGTTTTCCACTGGCTTGCTTCCAGCTGTTCGATACATAGAAAAAGTCAATTCTGGAGCTAATACTTCCTGTTTTCCAGGTATATTTAGGTAAATTCCAATCCAAGGCGTGATCTAGAAGACCCAAATCCCAATGGTCAAGGTATTTATCCCACCATATACCTCTTTTAAGATTGGGGTGAAGGGATCTAGGAATCACCCCTCTTTCGTTTAACGTGGAGCCCTCAGCACACGCCGAATTAAAGTCACCTCCTAAAATAATACGATTTCCTAACCCCTTCTCGAACCAACCTCCCAGAATAACATCCGGGGAATCTTCCACTACTTCAATGGTCACCTTTAGAGGGTTCCAGTATAAATTCAGCAGGAGGATCGGCTCTACATTATTCTCTGATGAGAGAGCAATGCCCAAAAGCCAATCACTCCTAAAAATCACATCACCATGGAACCCTAAGTTGCGATCAATGGCAGTAATCAAACCGCCACTAGGCCTACCCGCCAGCCCCCTTGATGCTAATGAAGAAAAAGTGTAGAAACCTTCTATATACATTTCAGACAACATCATAGTTTCCTGGAAAAGGTAAATACGGGGGCAAGTGTAATTTTCCCTTTTGTTCAAAAACATATGCAAGTGTAGACCCCCACACGAATTCCAGGAAATCACCTCAATATTTGAGCTGTTAGGAGCACCCATTACCCTGCGTAAGTGTCTCTAAAGTTTTAAGCGCTGGTTGCAACCATGACCAATCCTGGTCACTGTTAAGGAGGTTGCAAATTAGAGCCAACCCTGGACCAGAATTTTCTACTTTATTCTTACCCAATTGCGTGGTTTGTTGAGTTTGAGTATAATTTGGTTCCTTATATTAAAGGAAATTGTCGGCCTCTTTGTCATCTGCTAATGTAGATAGCTCATAGCCCAAAGAGTTAAGGTTTTTTTCTTGAGCACGCACCATAGCTGCTACCATCACTGAATGAAAACAGCTTACCATTCTATGGTTATTGTGGTTGGGTAGAGAAATAGCGTCTATATCGTCTGTTGTTATTGCTCGTAATAAGGGAATTTTTTTTAACAGGTTTAAGAGATGTGTTCTTTTTAAACTGGCCTGCGAATCTGTTTTATTCTTGTTAATCCAACCCAAGATTTTCCCTGTATGGATCTTAGAAAGGGGCTGGGACAAGGTAGATTGCTTCTTAATGTTATCAGCAGAAAATGTGCACGATGCATTTCCTTGAGAATCTTGTGTTATAAAGGATTGTGTATCTAGGGGGTTTTCCCCCATGTTATTAAGGGTTAAACCACTCCCACTCTCAACCATAGCAATCTGCCCATTAAGGGAGGAGATGCTAGAACATACTACCGGTGTTATTATTTGAGCAATAGTAGGGAGCTTAGTTTGTTGTGTGGCTATAGATGTTCTAGCATGTTTGGTACTAGTTATTTTACCAAACGCTGTCATCTTTGTTTGTTTGGTTTGTGGGCGCTCTTGCCCAAATTTCTATAAATTACTCTTATCTATGATAGGGTCGATATTTTTTTCTCCCCTGACTAAGGAGTCTTTTTTTTGTGCTCGCCCTGGACATAACTCTCTTCCCTGTTAGGGACCTTAGGTACCCCACTATCCTCCCGTTCTTTCTGAGCTGGGATGCTTCTGATTGCTTTGAGATTCGAATTTCTACCTTATATTTTAGTATTGGGCATATTTTTTGTTTTTTTAAGCGTCCTAATCTGCTTTTTTGTCTTCTTACGTCTACATACTGGAGATTGGGGCACCTCATTTATACCATAGTCAGAACTATTGACGGGGCTTATTTCATCGGTATTGATCATGTCACCTGTTTCCAAGGTTTGCCCTACACATTTTTCATCTCTATGTTTAGTCTTTTGTTTACATTTTTGCACCTTTTTAGGAGGAGTATGTTGGATAATTATAATGTCCTCACTACTAATATTCAAACATTCCCCCTCCGTTGCTGTTTCTCTCCCATGCTCTTGAGCACTACGATTTCCCAAATCCTGTTCTTGAGTGGGCCCTTCTGTTGCCTTAGTAATAACATCCAAAAGGACCGAGGGACTATCTGGACAGCTCAGTTCCTTTCCATAATTTCTATTACTGGATTTATTGTCTCCTTGGCTTTCTGATATAAATTGATGGGGATCAGTTGCTCTATCCACTTTTTTAGGTCGCACATGCCCTTCCTTATCTGTTTGAGTATAAGCTATTTTCCTATGTGTGAGTATTTTGGGTATCTCTAAAACTGGTCTAATAAGTGTTTGTTGCCTACCCTCTTGTTGTTTCCCCATCATAGAAGTATTTCTAAATTGTGAGAGTGTACCACTCGGCGCACCCTCTGATAAGCTCCTCGCCCCCTTTTCTTTAGATGCTAGTCTACCTACAGGTATCTCTAAATCAATAATTTCTTTTAGCAAATCACCCATAGCATCTGCCATAAGAAAGAAGGAGTCATCCATATCACTCTCCCCAATGGGTTGATTAAGATCATGCTTGGCACAAATAGGGGTCCCTTTAAAATGTCCTCCCCAACCAGCAGGCTTAGTGTTCCCAAACTGGGTGGAATCGAAAGAACACTGCCTCTTATCCTGATTATCCTTTCCAAAAATAAATATTGCTGGCGAGATATGAGTGGACTGCTTAGTTCCAAACGGGTATTTTCCCTTGTTATTTCCCACCATATTTAATGTTAATGAATCTGGGCCTTGAATTTCCCCAGCTTGCATTCTTCCCTTTATAATCATCTTCTGAAGAGGAGTGGAGGCATGATAACGGACCACCCTTTTAATACCCATGAAACTTTGTTGAAGACATTCTTCATCAGTAAGTTCCTGCCTAGAATCAAACTTATCCATATGAGCCCCGGTAGCCTCTGTATCTAATATGTCTAAAATTCCCTCAGTAGGAGCTTCAACCTCCAAGGTTGCGGGATCAGTAGTTGAATATCCCTTCAAGCTCCCTTCAGACCTATTGTTAACATTTCCATTGTTGTTTTCAGCAGATACATTTGGGGCAGCCATATTTTCCATATGATCTGTATTAATGGGCGCCTCACAATGTATCGGAGAACCCAATTGGTCTCCCACTATCTTAGTCTCTTGACTCTCAACAGTTTCAAACCCGCTTCTCAGTGCAGGCATAATTAAGTGAATTGATTGTAAAGGAGTACTCCCTTTGGATAGAACAGAAGAGAAGAGGAGAGAACGTCTCGCAACCACTTAAAAATAAGAAGGGAAAAAGAGAGAAAGAAAAGAACAACTATATATAAAATGGCTGGAAAAGAGTTCAGTTAAAATTTGTATGACTTTCAACAGTGTTCTAAAAAAATGTTTTTTTATTTTTTTATTATAAGTTACAAATGCAACTTTGGCTCCTCAACCAAGTATCAAAAATTCACTTGCGGCAATTAATAAGTAGAAAATATAACACCTTGATCCCGTAGTACTTAAGCGAAGCTTTCTGACTAAGCTAATGCACCCACAGTGCAACGAATTTCTTAAATTGAAAGCTGAGGAAACGCTATAAAAACGTCTTTAAATATAGCCAAGACACGGCTAGGATCAAAGGGTCTCGCCCCGCAGTCTCCTGCCGTTATCTGGCTCTGTTTGCTAGAAGCTCCCGAAGTAGGAAAAGTAATCTGTAGATGATAGCAGCTTATATAGAACTAATCATTGTCAACAGATGTCTCTTCTTACAGTGTACACCAGTGTGCAGGCGCCCCTCGGCGCCAAACAGCTGCACAAAAGCCAGCGGCCTTATTCCCGCCGGGCTTAGCGCCGCAAGGGTGGCTTGAGGCTTGTCAAGTACTCGATGCAGGTCACGTGATCCGTCACGTGACCCAGTCAAAGTCCTGCCTCCTCCAGGAAGTGGGGCGAAGAACGGCAAGAGCTGTGATTGTTCGCAGTGCCGTGGAGTGGTTCTTTCGATTTGTTCACCGTTCAACGTGAGAGCACAAGCCTTTAAAGTGTAGCAACTGACGCCGCTCGGGCGGCTTGAGGCTTGTCAAGTACTCGATGCAGATCACGTGATCCGTCACGTGACCCTGTCAAAGTCCCGCCTCCAGCAGGAAGTGGGGCGAAGAACGGCAAGAGCTGTGATTGCTCGCAGTGCTGTGGAGTGGTTCTTTCGCTTCGTTCACCGTTCAACGTGAGAGCACAATCCTTCAAAGTGTAGCAACTGACGCCGCTCGGGCGGCTTGAGGCTTGTCAAGTACTCGATGCAGGTCACGTGATCCGTCACGTGACCATGTCAAAGTCCCGCCTCCTCCAGGAAGGGGGCGAAGAACAGCAAGAGCTGTGATTGCTCGCAGTGCCGTGGAGTGGTTCTTTCGCTTCGTTCACCGTTCAACGTGAAAGCACAAGCCTTCAAAGTGTAGCAACTGGCGCCGCTCGGGCGGCTTGAGGCTTGTCAAGTACTCGATGCAGGTCACGTGATCCGTCACGTGACCCAGTCAAAGTCCCGCCTCCTCCAGGAAGTGGGGTGAAGAACGGCAAGAGCTGTGATTGCTCGCAGTGCCGTGGAGTGGTTCTTTCGCTTCGTTCACCGTTCAACGTGAGAGCACAAGCCTTCAAAGTGTAGCATCTGCCCTAATTTTACGCCACCCTCGCCCTGATCTCCCATACCTGGTGGAAACAGACGCCTCAAGCATGGCTATGGGAGCCGTCCTCTCACAAAAGGACCCCGAAACGGGCCAGTTACACCCTGTTGCCTTCTGGTCGCATAAATTCACACCCCCTGAACTCAATTACGCTATCACAAAGAACTCCTGGCCATTAAGTCAGCCTTTAAGGCATGGCAGCACTACCTCAGGGGCGCCAGACACCCAATCACCGTAATAACTGACCACCGGAACATCCAGTACCTAAAAACGTCAAAGGCCCAATTCTCACGACAACTACGTTGGGCTCTTTTTTTTGCTGAATATGACTACGTGATTACATTTCGACCAGGGGTGAAAAACGGGAAGGCTGATGCCCTTTCCCATATGGGGGTGGAAGAGAAAGGCTAACAGACCCCTGACCCAATAGCAAGCATCCCGAGTGACAAGCTCCTAGGAATCACAGCAACCATAACTCAGAAAGAATTGCATGAAAAAATCCAAAACCTGATGAGTCCGGAGCAATTACAAGCATGGGGTGCACAAGGAGAACATTACATGATAAAAGATCAGTTGCCCTACTTCAGGAATCGTTTATTCTTACCAAACCTAGAACTACGAGAACAAGTCATGTCCGGTTATCATGATTCCTTGATCGAGGGCCACCCCGGAAACGCTAAAACCCTAGCCAAGATAAAACAAAATTATTGGTGGCCGACGTGGCGTAAAGACATTATCCAATTCATCCTATCTTGTGGAGTGTGTGCTCAAAACAAGTCATCCAAGCAGAAACCGGCTGGGCTATTACAACCATTGGAAATCCCACCAGTACCCTGGCACACGTTGTCCCTTGATTTTATTACTGACTTACCACCCAGTCAAGGGTTTAACACTATTCTTGTGTTCGTGGACCTATTTTCAAAAATGGCACATTTCATTCCTCTTAAGGGGCTCCCAATTGCTTCCACTCTGGCGAAGGTATTTCTTAAAGGCATCGTATGGCTCCATGGGTTTCCTTCCGTTTTGGTCTCAGACCGAGGTACTCAATTCGTATCTAACTTCTGGAGAAAATGCTGCTCTATAGCCCAGATCGACATCCGGCTATCCACCAGTCACCATCCCCAAACGGATGGTCCAACTGAAAGGACAAATTCGACGCTCATGCTGTATCTGCGTTGCATATTACACCAAGCTGAAGGAAGCTGGTTCAACCTATTATGGATAGCTGAATATGCTTATAATAATTCCCTACACACCAGCACTGGGCAGACACCCTTTATACAATGTATGGCAGGCACTCACGTACTTCTGAGTTGGACGTTCCTACAACCATGGAAATGCCAGCAGTCAAAACCTTGCACACAACCATTTCTCAAACCTTTAAAAGGGAAGCTGAACACCTACTTCAATCTAAGAATCGCCAAAAGAAGTTTGCTGATCAACACTGAGCAAAGGCCCCCAACTACAAAGTGGGAGACAATGTCTGGCTGGCGTCTAAACACGTGTCCATTAAAGGAACCCGAACTTTCCGTCCAAGATATCTGGGTCCATTCACCATCACCTGCGTGATAAATCCAGTGGCGTTCAGACTAGCTTTGCCCTCAAACATGCAGATTCATCCTGTGTTCCACGTGTCTCTCCTTAAACCTGTTCAACCTGGGTAGGGGTAGCAACGGCACCGCAGCCAGTAGTAGTCGCCGGCGAGCAAGAATTCGAAGTCAAGGACGTCCTGGATTCAAAGTATGTCAGATCCAAATTATACTACCTAGTAGACTGGAAGGGGTATGGTCCACAAGACAGGACATGGGAGCATTGTGAGTACATCCATGCACCTCGCTTGCTTAGACGATTTAATCAAAACCATCCAAACAAACCAGGACCAGACAAAAGAGCCACCTTGAGAGGGGCCTTGGGGGGGAGTGCTGTCATGATTCCTGCCCCTATGTCCCTAGCCCTCCAAGATGTCAGGCTGGAGCCAGGCCACAATCACCTATATGGCCCTCAAGGGCCACTCCATCCCTTCAAAGACCCACTTGGAGTCAGACTTGGCGCTTGTGGCACTAGACTCACTCACTCCCATAGGATAACATTGGGGATTGGACTTGTAGTGCATTGATGGGGACAAGAGGATGCCCCCACATATTTAGGTTCACAGAACTGCATGTGCAGTCTAGTCTTTTTGGTGTGGTTCAGCCCAGAGACACCTGGGATACCCAGAGACTATTTAAGCCACGCCCAGGCTGAGAAACATGCTTTGTGTTTTCTGCACCTGCCGCGTGACACTCACTGTGTTCAGATCGGTCTCCAGTAGGCCTGGATCTTTCTTCTGCGCTCAGCTCCTGCAAGAACAAGAACACTGTTAGGAACATCATTACCTTGCGGCACTTCTGCCCATCATTCATCGCTCCTTCCGTTCTGCGGGCATCTTCGGCTGTGTCATTCCCATCCCGGCACGCCGCTTCCTAAGGAAAAGAACAGAAAAAAGGCATTAGTAAGCATTCAGCAAATCTTCGCTTATTTTTTAAAGACTGTACGAGCTTCAAACGCTTACCTGAATCCCAGTCGCTCTGGGGTAACTATGTCTCCGGAACTTCTCATCCATCTGCAAGAGGGAAAAGACACTCCAGGTTAGCGTGGAAACATCTAGAGGCGCCTCATACTGCGCTTACTCAACGCATTTCTTCTTCTTAACCGGCATCCACGCTGAAAACATTGCGGCACCTAAAAGACACAGAAAAAGAACTCAGTTCAATACAAATACGAAAGGGTCGCATCGCGCATCGCGCTCTCACTCACCTTCAGCGCTACTCATCTCAGCAGCACGTTGCCATCCCCGGACGCCGGTCATCATCTAAGGAAGGAAAGGAACGAAGTTAGAGAACTGTTCAAAAGGCTCATTATACTTACCTGTCGGACTCTTGCCAGTGAAGTAACTAGGCAGCAACGAGCCTGCATCAATCAACGCATCCCTGCGCTGAAAGCAGGATGGAGAGCACCCTTTCCAAGTAAACAAGGTGAGCTGTGGATCAAAGGGAGGGGTTGGACCCCGGAGAAGAAGGGGTTCAAGCACACAGAGACAGTAGGGAGTTTAACTCTACCAATCCTGTGTTTCAGGCCCATTCTCCAGTCGAGTAGACTCCAGGGAAGGGTTCGAGGTCGTAAGAGGTCAGGACAGGCTGAGTGACATCCCCGTGGATACCAGGTGAGCGTTACATTAGCTTATTTCAAATGTTACTGTGTTGATGCAGTTAGCTTATTTCAAATTTTGCTGTGTTGCTACATTAGCCTATTTAAAATTTTGCTGTGTTGATGCACTTAGCTTATTTCAAATTTCGCTGTGTTGATGCACTTAGCTTATTCCCAAATTTAGCTGTGTTGATGCACTTAGCTTATTTCAAATTTTGCTGTGTTGATGCACTTAGCTTATTTCAAATGTTCCTGTGCTGTTACATTAGCCTATTTCATATTTCGCTATGGTTTGGTGTTTCTGGTGGGCATTACAACCTGGTCTGAGACCAGCTCCCTCTCCCATTGGTTGCTAGGCCTTGATAGGCCAATCAGAGCAGCCTGGAGGCTGGAGCCGGTCCTGACCACTACAGATCCATGGAGGGCTGCATTTCTTTCTCTGTCTTCCTCTCGACATCACTGGAGCCCTGTACTTCGTGCTCCTGCGGCCCTTCGTGCTTCCTGCAACCATTCATGTGTGCCCTGCCTGATATTGCTGGGGTAAGCCTTGCAATGTATTTCTCCATCACACCTGTTGCATGCTTCGTGGCAATATTTTCACTACATTATTGCTTTGTTTGGGGGCAGCACGCTGATTGCATTGGAGCAATCAACTTTCCTGGATTAACCCATTTCCTGGGATTTTGCCATATTTCGGCTTCTGTGAGCACTGCTGCCATGTGTGGTGCTTGGCCTTTCCAAGATGCATGGTTTGGTGTTTCTGGTGTCAATTACAACCTGGTCTGGGACCGGCTCCCTCTCCCATTGGTTGCTAGGCCTTTACAGGCCAATCAGAGCAGCCGGGAGGCGGGAGCCGGCCCTGACCACTACCGATCCATTGAAGGCTGCATTTCTTTTTCTGCCTTCCTCTTGACATCATCGGAGCCCTGCTCTTCATGCTCCTACGGCCCTTCGTGCTTCCTGAAACCATCATGTGTTCCCTGCCTGATATTGCTGATGTAAGCCTTGCAATGTATTTCTCAATTGTGCCTGTTGCGCGCTTCGTGAAAACATTTTCACTATAATATTGCTTTGTTTGGGGGCAGCACACTGATTGCATTGGAGCAATCACCTTTCCTAGACTAACCCATTTCCTGGGTTTTCGCCTAATTTCTGCTTCTGCGAGCATTGCTGCCATGTGGGGTGATTGGCCTTTCCAAGATGGCCGGTTTGGTGTTTCTGGTGTGCATTACAACCTGGTCTGGAACTGGCTACCTCACCCATTGGTTGACAGGCCTTGATAGGCCAATCAGAGCAGCCTGGTGTCGTAAATCTCCCCCGTCTCACCTGGGATCGCTTCTTGCTCTGTTCCGCGGGAGGATTCCTCTTGTGGACGGATCGGGTCTTGTATAGGCTCGCTCGAGTCTCGTCCGGCTGCAGAGCACGTTCAGAGTTCCGGGAAGGCCGCTGTTCCAGGATGTCCAGGAAAATAGGTAGCAGTCGCTAAGAATGGGGATTCCAGGAGCAGATTAGAGGGAAGGGTTGAAGGAAGGAAGAAGGAACCAGGATCTAGGAATAGTGGATTCGCCGAACAGCACACACACGTCAAGTCACTACCTAATGATAGCGTTGAGATGCGCGGGGCCGCGGGGGCGTGGCCAATTTATAGAACGTGCCGTGTGTTACGTGGAAGCTGGTGCGAGGCACGTCGCTTGTTGCGGCCATGTTGGGAGTAACAAAGAATACAAGCCCCGGCGCGATAAGGACCAGGAAGTCCAGAAGGGGCACGTTCTATGGGTCATGACACCTGGAGGTGGGAACGGCCCTGACCACTAGCGTCCACAACAAAGGCCCCTGTATGCTCCCTGTCCGCTACCAGAAAGTGGGCAGATATTTTTCCATCTGCCCCTGCATTTGAACCTCCTGATGTTGTACACTCCACTCTGCTTCATCTCTAGATTTCCATAACACTCCTCCATAACTTTGGGTACATTCACTACCCTGGACACGCTTCTACCCTCACTTGCCTCAGCCCTCTCTCTGCTTGCTCCCCTCTTTGCATCTCTGATTACACTGCTTTCTTACCCCCAATGCTATCTTCTGTATCTGGGTGCTACCCAGGTGTGACTTTGTTAGATGCACTAGCCTATTTCAAATTTTGTTTTGTTGATACACTTAGCTTATTTCAAATTTTGCTGTGTTGTTACATTAGCCTATTTCAAATTTCGCTGTGTTGATTCACTTAGCTTATTTCAAATATTTCTGTGTTGATGCACTTAGCTTATTTCAAATTTCGCTGTGTTGATGCACTTAGCTTATTCCAAATTTCGCTGTGTTGATGCACTTAGCTTCTTTCAAATGTTGCTGTGTTGATGCACTTAGCTTATTTCAAATGCTGCTGTGTTGTTAGATTAGCCTATTTCATATTTCGCTATGATGATGCACTTAGCTTATTTCAAATTTCGGTGTGTTGATGCACTTAGCTTATTTCAAATGTTACGGTGTTGATGCACTTAGATTATTCAAATTTTGCTGTGGTGTTACATTAGCATATTTCAAATTTTGCTGTGTTGATGCCGTTAGCTTTTTTAAAATTTTGCTGTGTTGCTACATTAGCCTATTTCAAATTTTGCTGTGTTTATGCACTTAGCTTATTTCAAATGTTGCTGTGTTGTTACATTAGCCTATTTCATATTTCGCTATGGTTTGGTGTTTCTCGTGGGCATTACAACCTGGTCTGGGACCAGCTCACTCTCCCATTGGTTGCTAGGCCTTGATAGGCCAATCAGAGCAGCCTGGAGGCTGGAGCCGGCCCTGACCACTACAGATCCATGGAGGGCTGCATTTCTTTCTCTGCCTTCCTCTCGACATCACTGGAGCCCTGTTCTTCGTGCTCCTGCGGCCCTTAGTGCTTCCTGCAACCATGTGTGCCCACCTGATATTGCTGGGGTAAGCCTTGCAATGTATTTCTCCATCGCACCTGTTGCATGCTTCGTGGCAATATTTTCACTACATTATTGCTTTGTTTGGGGGCAGCACGCTGATTGCATTGGAGCAATCACCTTTCCTGGATTAACCCATTTCCTGGGATTTTGCCCTTCCTCTTGACATCATTGCAGCACTGCTGCCATGTGTGGTGCTTGGCCTTTCTAAAATGGACGGTTTGGTGTTTCTGGTGTGCATTACAACCTGGTCTGGGACCGGCTACCTCTCCTATTGGTTGCTAGGCCTTAATATGCCAATCAGAGCCGCCGCGAGGCGGGAGCCGGCCCTGACCACTACTGATCCATTGAGGGCTGCATTTCTTTCTCTGCCTTCCTCTTGACATCATCAGAGCCCTGCTCTTTGTGCTCCTACGGCCCTTCGTGCTTCCTGCAACCATCATGTGTTCGGTTTCACCTTGAGCTTCCTTTTTTCCAGAAATATGTTGTTCACATAACCGGCTGAATCACACTCAGCTGATTGTGATCGCGAGCATGCAGTGCAGCTCGGCAATCTCTTCTCCAATATGTGACAGTCTTCTTGTGAAAAAAACAATAGGGAGAGGGGAAAGTGCTTGTACTGCGTCCTGGTAGAACTCTAATTGGAATCCTTGGGTTGCCTGTAAGACTCTGGCGTCCTTGGTAAGCTCTCACAATCTCTGGCTTGCCCCTGCTGCGAGAATCATGGTGTGATTTAGCATGCGATTTGGAACTACTGTCGCTCTCACCTGAAGTGGGATTTTGCTTTCTGCCTCCGCTACTCCAACCTCTGCCTGTGCCCCTCGAGAGGAAAAAAAGTGGGGTGTCCAGTCATCTCTATCTCTCCAGGAAGCTCTGTTGGTGGAAGACCTTTGGAAGAAATCTGGCTGGAAGATTGGCCCCTGCTTCTGCCAGTCATTCTGAAAAGCTTGGACACAAAATCCTTTTTGAGCAATTCCTGCGCATTATCCAGCACTGCATAGGTGCTGGCGAATTTAGTCATGCCTTTAATAAATGTGTCACCGAACAGCACAGCTTTCGTGGCTGCCGCAGTTTCCCAGGTGACCAACTACCCTAGCTTAGGGTTGATTTTCACAAGCATTGCACTCCTGCACTCTGTTGCTATGGTGCAATTAGAGTTGCCTAGCAAGTACATGGCCTATTGCGCCCAGTTGGCCAGTATCACTGGGTCTACCATGCTTTGCTATTCCTTGCCCTCTTTGGCCAATCGAAGGATCACCGATAGGGGCCCGATGACATCCAGGAGCTTGTCTTGGCAGGATTTCCATGATCTATGGATGTCCTTCTTTATATCTCTGCCACACCGCCCCATAAACGTGAGCATGCAGGTGTCAATTCCTGGCATCTACACTACCTTAAATTGAAGTATGGGCCTGGGGCATTCTGCCATACTCTTGCCCCTGGCCTCTTTGTCCAGCAGAGTGTGAGGTGCTTCTTTAGGTAGTTTGCCACTTTGGCTGGCGACTCCCACACCGTAGGTCTTGGAAGGATCAAGGCTTGCAGATCAAATTTGTCTCCCATGGCCTTTTCTTGATTCTCCAGATCCTCCTCTCCATATTTTCCTTATTTTCTCTGATGCTTTCTTCATCGAGTCTGAACTTGTGGAGAGGATTTCTTGCTCTTCTCCTGTGATATGTGAGGAACTTGTGTAGTCTTCCCGATATTCCTCCTCTTAACTTGAGATGGAGTACTGTCCATCTTTGTTGCCGCAGACAGAACCCCGTCAAACGGATTTAGTGATTTAGCCCACCTGGTGCTCCTTATGCTCCTTATGCGCTTTGTTCTGTGGGATATATCTACCCACTCAGCTGTACTCCCTTCCATAACCCGCTGCCCTTCAACAGAAGCAGCAAAATGGCTGCGCTGGCTGCAGTGAGCACCACGACCTCACACCAAAACTGCGTTTTCAACTACAAAAAGATGACTGCATCATTTTGCCAAGCACATATTGGGCAGGATGGAACAAGGGGGCACACTGAGAAAGCCTGCCGGCGTGTTCTTACATGTACAAAAGAAGGGGAGTGAAAAAGCAGCGCTGCTTTGCTGCAAGCTTAAAGTTCCCATTGAAAAAGGGAAATATGATCGGCCACCAGGGGGCGCACGGATGAGCCCACTCTCCATGTGAGCTCCGCACCCGAGGTCCTGAAAGTGGTCCTGAACCGCCACACTGCGGTCCCCCCCGGAGCTGGCGACAGAGCATAAGGCTTGGGAAGGTGACCCTCCCACCCAGGAAAAAACCTGACTCGCTTAGAAAAAGGCAAAGATGTCAGGAGCCCCTGGCCGCGACCTGCGCAACTACGTGGTTGAAGTGAAGCCTTGCTGGCTTACGCTCGAGGGGAAAGCTGACCCGCACGGCCTCCTCGGACGAAGCGAACACCGACCCTGGCGAGAGAGACTGCCCTGGGCCTCTGCTCTGCGCTCCCAGGAGAACCCTTCCAGAACTCGTGTTCGCCCCAACCAGTCTGACCGGCCGGGCTCCGCGAGCTGAGAATTGCCTCGGTGCTGACGGCCGCGCGGGCTGGACCCAGACGGGCCTCCTTCAACTGGACAAGGTAGGCGACCGTCCCTCTCCTTCTGTCCACGGGAGCCCGTAAAACTGCTCTGCACTGCCGCACGATCCGCGACGGCATTATTTCAAGCCTCCAGCACATCCCTGGTGCAACGAGGCCTACTCCTCTCCCTCTCCCCCTCCCCCTACTCCTGCTGAGGGCCGCGTAGCGCACAAGGCCCTCAAACGACACTCTCCGGTAGGGAGACAAGGCTCAGCGCTCACCCCGGCGAGTTAAGTGGAGTACCCACGCACCCAGGTGGGCCCATGAAGAACCTGTACATGATAACTGGACGGAATCAGGACACACCACGTGGAGCGGGGCCTCCTTTTGAGCAGCCAGTATCACCCCATACTACTGCCGAAGGCCTACGGGCGACACTCCCCGGTAAGGTGACAGGGCCTAGCGTCCGCTACAGTGAACGAAGTGAAGTGTTCGAGCGCTCGAAGGTGCGGCTGCCCTCCCCCCAGGAGAGCCCTTGAGGAACCTACACACGACAACTGAGTGGAATAGAGGCACATCATATGGCATAGGGTGGACACTTCATACTTTGTTCCCACGCTCTACGATCATAGTCGCATCGGGGCCGCAGGTACTGAATATTGAGGCCCTCCTGCCCCGACAAAAAACTCTGACCAGAGGGTCCCTCTACTGAGCCAGATCAAGAGATCTTACACCAAACTTCTCAATTCACGGGAAAGCTACCAGGACTGAGGGTTGGGCCCCGTAGCAGGGGCGTGTGCCACCTCAGGTAGCAAAAATTTGCGACCGAACTAGGGCATCCAGACTGCTCCCTAAGGCCGGGAATCGCTGTGTGGGAGCACCACGAACAAGCTACCGGTGCACACACGGCGCTACCAGTGAGTCTAAACCCCACTCCCATTACACGCAGGGCTGGGACATCGGAATATATGCAAGCAAGAGAAAAATTAGCTACGTATGTCTACGCATCCCCCTCTGGAAAACTTACTACCCCCGAAATGGCAACTCAAGCGGCAACACAGGGGGACACAGCCGCCACGAAAGACGATGTGGCAGCATTATTGTCAGAGATCAAGAATATGGGGGCCAACATAGGCGGCAAAATCGATAGGATCACTCAACGCATGGACAAGATCGAGGATAGACTGGACGGAGTGGAAAACAACCAAACCTCGATAGACACCATGGAGACACAACTGGAGCATACGATAACAGAACTCGAGCGGGGGGAGGAGGACTACAGGTTGAAGATGGACGACTTGGAAAACCGGGAGCGACGAAACAACCTTCGCTTCTTCGGAATCCCGGAACAAGACGGGGAGACAGAGGAAGGCCTAAGATCAACACTCCATGATATTATTAAGATCTTGGTTGCTGACGACGAGATCGACGAACCAAGGACAGAACGGATCCACAGGGCCGGCAGCCCGGCGGGAGGACCGAGGTCGGTCCTCGCCCGCTTCCACAGATACCAGGACAAGGCCAAGATCCTCGAGAAAGCGAGGCGCGGAGGTGTCATCACTCTTAATGGAGCACAAATAACGATATATCAGGAACTGTCTGCTATGACACTCGCCCTGAGGAGGATGTGTGGCCCCCTGACGAAATGGCTAAAGGAACGAGACACCCGGGACAGATGGGGTTACCCCTTCTCCCTTACCTTTGAACACAGTGGTGCGAGGATGAGGCTGCGATCTGAGCGAGAAATAAAGGCATGCATATTTGAACTAGTGGAGGCGAATGAAAAGAGGAACGATGGAGACGCACCGACGAATGAAGGGAGAGAATGAAGGCTCCAAGGTCCCAAGAGACAGAAAGTTAAGGGATCGAGGAAATATTGGAGAGGCAATGTTTCCCCGGAGGGGGGCAAATGAACCAAATATACCAGAGATGCACCAAAAGACTTTACGTGATGCTAATGCTTCAAAAGGGGCCTACTTTTGACCCAGTGCAAGACTTATGCTCAACTGCTGTAAGTTAAGGTTTGAAAGGAGGGGGGACGTAATGAGGGCTCAGACTCATGTTCTAGTTATTATTAGTAAAGGGACCGTGAGGTAACGGTTCCTGCTGGTGGTTCGTGGCCGGTTCAGTGCGATCAACTGGACCCGCACGGATGCCGTTGTATGGGGGGGATAGGAAGGGAGGGGGGAGGGATTCCAAGACGTAAGGGAGATAAAATATGACACAAATTCCCTAAGCACCGCTGGGAAGGGTAAAACACTAGTGCAGGTAGAAGAAGCAATCCCCGGGGTGGGGTGGCTTACCAATGCGAATGTCTTCATGTTGTGTATAGATGGCAAACCCTAAAGGCAACACACGAGGCCCCCTGAGAGTGGGGACACTTAATGTTAAGGGACTCAATTCCCCGACTAAGAGATCATTGGTTTCCAGGGAATTCCGGAGGGCCAAAATTGACATTCTGTTTCTTCAAGAAACTAAATATATGAGAGGGGAAGAGAGACCTGTCTTGGGGAGAAATTGTGGAATAGAATTCTGGGGCTCGGGGTACTGCGCAAGGGGGGTGTTGGGAGTCTTATCAAAAAGGGGATCGAATTCCAAGTCACTAAAACCTGGTCGGATGAAGAAGGTCGTGCCCTGTTGGTGCCTGGGACTATTGGAGGGGTTGAAGTAACGCTGGTCACAATCTACTCTCCCAATCTGGGACAGCTCACGTTTCTTTCCAGAACCATCCCGAAAATTATGCTGGAGGCTACTGGTCACATTATACTGAGTGGAGACTTTAACTTCTGGGCGAATCGGGACCTAGACCGAAAGGCGGGCAACCCAACCGCAGATGATGAAACAAGAGGGGATTGCAATGATTATGCTAGTATGATGCAAGTATATGCTCTGACTGATGTGTGGAGAGAATTTCACCCCGAGGAAAGGGGATACACCTTCTATTCGGCCCCCCACAATACCTTCACTCGCATAGATTATATTTATCTCTCACGAGACCTGTATAACGCCACATCGCATTCAGAAATCACTCCAATAACCTGATCCGATCACGACATGGTTTTAACTGATATTCGCTGGGAGGATATGCTGACATGGGGGGGGGGAATGGAGATATAACGAGGCCCTGTGGAGAGACCAGGTCTTTAAGGATGAATTGGAAACAGAGATCAGAGAATATTTTAAAACCAACAATACTGGGGAAGTCTCTAAACAGGGAGTATGGGAAGCAGCAAAGGCAACTTGGAGGGGAATCCTCGTACGGGAAGGAGCCAGGAAGAAAAGTGAAAGAGCGCTCATTGAAAACAGGCTCAGGGCCAAATATGCCGGCTAGATAAAGAGGCCAGGGAAGGTGACACCACGACCCCAGTAAGATCCAGGAGGCCAAAATAAAACGGGAAGGACTCTGTCACTTAGAGCATGACCAGATAGTGCGCAGGCTCCATCTACTGAAACAAAACTTTTATGAAAAAGGAGATAAAGCCGACGCACTACTGGCAGCTAGACTTAGGCTTCAACGGGTGGAACGTAGGGTAACAGAGATAACACACGTTGACCCTACTCAGGGGCAACTCAAACCCTCTATTCCTGAATTATTTAGTGACTTTTATGAATCCCTTTACACCTCGGAAAATGATCCTAACTCCAGTGAGATAGACAATTACCTGGCCGACATCGGTCTCCCCAGGGTTGCACCCACGGACTCGGCCCTCCTCGAATCCCCCATAACAGAGGAAGAAATACAAGGAGCGATCAATAGACTAACGCTAGGCAAATCCCCTGGCGAAGACGGATACACAGCCGGCTTCTATAAAACCTTCAGCACCCTCCTTGCTCCATTCCTAGCCGAGTTGTTCAATGTAATTCTTGAATCGGGGGTTGCCCCAGACTCTTTCGTCCGTGCACTTATAACAGTCATCCCCAAGGAAGGCAGAGATCCCAAGCAATGCGGGTCGTATCGCCCCATATCCTTACTTAATTTGGATGCCAAAATTTACACGATGGTACTTGCCGCCAGATTGGAGACCCATATGACCCACCTTATCCACTCCGACAAGGTCGGATTTATAATTGGGTAACAAGGAGCAGATACTATGAGGAAGACGCTCCATTTAAATTCTGCCTCCCAAACTAGGTGTGACGACCCCGCCTTACTCTCCATAGAGGCTGAAAAAGCCTTTGATAGAGTAGAATGGGGTTTCCTAGCCGCAGTTCTCCACACAGTGGGGATAGGACCAAAACTCAGAAGGGGTATACAGGCAGTCTATACCTCATCTAAAGCATCAGTAGCCATTAACGGGGGGTACTCGCGGTGGTTCGAGCTCCAACGCGGTACCCGGCAGGGATGCCCACTCTCGGCCATTCTTTTCGCTTTATGGGTTGAACCCCTGGCCCAAAAGTTGAGAGAGGACACCCAAGTAGAGGGCATGTGGCTGGGGCAAGTGGAATTTAAAGTGGCGCTGTACGCCGATGACTTACTCCTCCACGTGACTAACCCCAATGCATCCATCCCCAGAGCACTCAACCTCCTAGATGAATACGGCCGCATATCGGGGTTTAAAGTTAATAAATCCAAATCCATACTTTTCCCTCTCCAGGGGTCAGTAGAAACGAACAATGATAAATATCAGCCCTTAGGCCTCACGATAGAACACCATAAACTAAAGTATATAGGGATATATGTCACAAGATCATTGCGTGAGCTTTAAGATGCTAACTTCCCGGCGTTTCTCGAAAAGTTCCACGCAGACCTTGCCCGGTGGCACAAACTGACCATATCCTGGCTAGGACTCCTTAACGCAATAAAAATGACCTGCCTTCCAAGATTTCCATACCCTTTTCAAATGCTCCCTATCCAGATTCCACAACACTTTTTCATGGAGGTCAAGAAGGCAAAAATGAGATTTCTATGGCAGTGGAAGAGGGCTAGAATAGCATACTCTAACCTGATACTGCCTAAAAACAAAGGCGGGGTAGGCCTCCCTGACATTCAAAAATATTATGAGGCGGCCCAATTGCGGGTGATCATCCCACATCTCCGCAACCAAAAATTGCCCCAATGGATTGCCATGGATACCAACTACTTGTCCCCGGCAACAGTTTCTGAGTGGCTATGGTCCCCTAGGAGGAGGGTGTTACAGAGAACTAAAGCGCACCCAATGATCGAAACTATATGGGATATTTGGCGGGAAGGCAAAGATATGGCAAAGATCACCACGTGGCCGTCACCACTGAGCCACCTGTGGTCCCCCGGCATCAATGACCAGATTCCCAATGTGGAGAGATTCCAGTCCTGGTACGAAGCAGGTCTAGAGAGGGTGAGGCAACTCCTTAAGGAAGACTCATTCATCTCGCTTCCTGAGCTGGAGGAAGCACTGGGAGTGGGTACACTGTCCGTGCTCCACTTCCTGCAGATTAAGGGTGTCTTGACGAAACCCGAGTGGAAGGACAAACTAAGAAGGGAACTCACTCCGTTTGAAACCATATTGGATTCCAGAACAGAATTGAAAGGTTTAATTGCAGCCCTATATAAGGTACTAATAGAAGCAGGTGTGGGCTCCACGGAACCCCTCAGGCAGCAATGGGAAAAAGACATAGTGGACGACATCGACCCAGAACAGCATCCAAAGTCTCAATCTCGTGTCAATATAAGTTACATGCAATCAAGCTGTAAAACAGACGGCAATATGACCCACATAGGCTCTCCAAAATGTACCAGTCATCTTGTCCGTTGTGTTGGCGAGGTTGTGGGTCCGTGGCAGACTATTGGCACATGTGGTGGAACTGTCCACGTATTCAAATGTATTGGAATAAGGTACTAGGGTGGATCAAAGACCTGGACGGGATCCAGAGAACAGCTGACCCCTATCTTATTCTGTTTGGATTTGAGAAAGTTGGTGATGAATGGAGGAGGGTCACAGATATAGCTGCACACTTGTTATTAGCTGCCAGGGCTGTGATGGTGACAAAATGGAAATCCCCTACTGTCCCAACCGAAAAAGAGTGGGTCAATGTGGCCTCTAATATGTGCATTATGGAAAAGATCACATCCTCCATACATGGGAGATCCACACAATGTGATATCCTATGGATGGACTTCCTTAACAAGTACATGCCAGGTACAACACACTAATGCCAAGAGATGGGCCATTCACACGTCCCGAACCATAGAAGGTCCCCTTACCAGCAAACCATGTAATGTACTACAGAGAAATACTACGATACTTCCCCCAACAAGGGGGCCTCAGACGCCTCAAATGCTTCAAGCGACTCTAACACCTACCGAACGACTCGCTGT
The DNA here is from genome assembly GCF_040938575.1 of Ambystoma mexicanum. Taxonomy (NCBI): domain Eukaryota; kingdom Metazoa; phylum Chordata; class Amphibia; order Caudata; family Ambystomatidae; genus Ambystoma; species Ambystoma mexicanum. The sequence continues at coordinate 1,531,134,461 of NC_090937.1, forward strand.
TCATTGTATAATACCATCCTCAGCGGAAGTACCCAAAGTCTTGTGGGGCGGGGGGAAGGAAGTGAGGAGGGGGGAAAAGATAAAAGAATTGTTGGAAAATACTGCTACGTCACAGTGGGGTTAATTTTGTGCCGAAAGTTCGTAAGGTTAAAGGAATGGTTCGATCAAATTTTTTTATTGCCCCTACGGGTCGGCCATGTGTTTTTAAGCCTAAGTCACTCGATTTTAGAAAAAATTCCTATGGACCTTACCCGAGTTTTCGTCCATTAAACGCACGCGAAAACAGGCATCAGGGAGCTGCCATTTTGTGATAATCCTATCATTTCCCCCATCGCCCTGGCTGACCTGCTTTTGCGGCACTAAATCATATCCCCCACCCCTGAGCTTGTCATCAGCAGACACGTACCACCCATTTCACAATGCCAAAGCACGTCTCGTGTCAACATTCGCTGCGCTTCAGCTAATGACGTGTCGCCATGGAAATGGCAAGACGCCTCTTTCCTCAATAAGTATAAACAGACCGTTTTACAACACACAGCAGCAGATTTTCGATTCCATTCCTCTCTCTGTGTTACTTTGAGTATTCTGTGACTCGTTTCTGTGCTCTGGTCAGCTACCTTCGTTGCTTGTAGCCCGTGTGAACAGATACCAGTACCACCGCTATCAATTATTTTAGTTTGTTTAACACACAATGGCTACAATAATGCCCTACATGTACAAGCCCGAGTATACCGAGGAGGAACTACTGGAAAGGAAAACACGCGAAAAAATGATGGGTCTTCGGACGGCAGTTGGGAGGACGATTCAACAGCTGATGATCCTGGAGCTAGTCGCATGGACGGTGTTTCCACCTGGTGCACATGCAATCGGTGCAAGCTAATACCAACCGAGGATGAGAACTGCTGCTGCTGTGAAAACTCGGGATGCGTGGCCTACATTTCGGAAGGCGAGCCACGACCGCAATGCATCACCGAGCTGCCAGACTTCAGGGCAGCCTGCCTCACACGGTCCATGCTGAGGATAATGATGGTGCTTATGCACGAACTTAGCGCAACTGTTCGTCCTCGTAATCCGAGTAACGAGTAAGTATACTCTGCTTGTCATGCCACTCCTATTTCATGGTCTTCTACTATATCCAAAATTACATATACATATCATTGTAACGCACGAAAGTCGTTAAATAGTGTGCAGTGTCTAGATAGCATTTGTCCGAGCAGAATGCCATTAGTTACAAGAATTGTCATTGACAACAAACGTTTATTAAACTTATCTTGGTCATTTATGAACAGTTTGTTTCATTCCTTTTCACAGGTCAGCTGCAGCCACAACGAGAACAACGAAGCAGCATCGAGATCCGAAGCTGCATCCAGTCCGCTTCTCAGCCTGACGTGAAGCAGCTGATGAGGGAGACCTGAGCGCTTACAGCAACAAGTTAATATTCTCTTTTTGGGCTTATTGCGGCCCCTGCACAGCATTTCCTCGCATCTGAACCGCGAGGAACGACCTAAAATGGCCGACGCAACTTCGTTGACACTGGTTGCCTAGCAACCTCCGAAGAGCTCATTGGCTCAAACCCTGCATATTGCTGGCCTGGTTCCGCCGGAAGGCGTGAGCCGGCATCCCCACTAAAGGCACCCTCTTAAGGCACCTGGCCTGTTCTGTGCCTGTCCAGTGCCGACAGTACCCAGGGCCAGGAACGCTGCCTGTGCGCCGACACCCCACCGTGCTTCCTGGCAACTCTGCAGACAAGCGGTAAGAAGCATAGACCTTCCCCCATCCACACGGAACTAACACTCGCTCTGCTCGCACCCTGAATGCCTGCAATATTAACTTGGTCTGTCGCATGCTCTGCTCCATGCGCATCATCTGAATTGTATTATCACCTAACCTTGTCGTCCCGCAACCGTTACGGCTGCTAACCACCACCGGCTGTAGCATATCCACTTGTTTACCCAACACGATCCGTATTTAACCTGCTTAATTTTCTAGCTACTTCCGCATGCTGCATAACTCTAATCTAGGTGAACTTTCACTGCCAATCGCTTCCATCTTACTCTGATTTTTCGATTCCAAGTGACCATTATAGCGCTATTGTAATGATCTGTGGCACTATGATCGCCTAGAGGCCCTACCTCCTACCAAGGTGGGTGCACCCCATGAGCAAACCACAGTGCAACCCTCCTATGCCCCACGGTCCCTCTCTTGCACACCGGCCATCGCTAAATGCAAGCTACACTGCCATCACCCCTAGTCCTCTGCAATTTACGCGCCGCAGCCGACTCCCTGCCTACCGCCCAACTGTACCTGCTAGAAATGCCCCTCTCTGCCTTTTCATGCCTCTTTTGGAACTTTCGAATCTCTCTGCCTTTTCATGCCTCTTTTGCAACTTTCGAATCTAGGCGACCCTTACTGTGCAATTAGTGGTTGCTGCATTTGGTCGTTCCAAGTCCACACTGCAATCTGGTTATACTTGTTTACTTAGCAACCTGCTATGCCACTTGGTCACGCAAATACCACATTGTAATTGTGCTGCACTTTATGGTCACCTAATCTCTACCTTGCTGTGCTCTATGGTCGCGCAGAGACTACACTGTTATTCGTTGCACCTCCTGACTGCTTATGCTTTCTTAGACCTAGTGTGAATTCTCTATCTATGTGAACCCTGTCTGCACATGCATTTTAGCCCTAGTGTGAATTCTCTATCTAGGTGAACCCTGTCTGCACATGCATTTTTAGCCCTAGTGTGAATTCTGTATCTAGGTGAACCCTGTCTGCACATGCATTTTGCATCCTGGTAACTAACTAGCATGCCTCCCCTGCTCAGTAATTGCCTTGCCTGCTCCCTGCTCCTCTTAATCACCATAATACTGTACAACATGCCACCTCAACATCCAACTACCATGTGCGCGACCTTACCCAACTCCATTTCGTCCAACAGCTCACCGCTAATGATAATTGAGGCACCTCCAGCGCTACCGACTAGCATCCCTTGCCCCACTATAGACAGGAACACAAAACTCAGAGCTAGATTAGCCAAAATCTACGAGTCACTTGCCCGTTCAATGCCCACCACTAAGAGACTCAGCTCCACTCCCACCAGCCCTAACAACCACAAACCTAAACTATCTTTGAACCACCTTACTAAATATCCACCGCATCCCACCAACCAGAGAAGTACTAAACCCACACAGAAATTGTCGGCCTCTACTACCACTACACCTATAGTGAGCCCCCAAATCAAGGGAGCTCTAATCAACGCTAGATCATTAGTAGCTCACGCAACTGAAATTGCAGACCTAATTATCAATGAAGACCTGGACCTCCTTGCTATCACAGAGACCTGGCTCCATCCGGCAGCAGGCCCCTTGCTTATGTTAGCTGTCCCTGATAACTACACCATCCTGAGACAAGACCGACCTAACTCTAGAGGAGGCGGTGTTGCCATCATTCATAAATGTAGCCTTCCAATAAGAGCAGCTACCACCATCAGTGTCCCTTCTTGCGAACTACTCTCAGCCAAAGTTCCCATTATCAATACCCAAACCCTTAACATCCATGTGATCTATCGCCCTCCAGGCCCATTCGGCACATTCGATGAGGATCTTAACACTATCCTATCCACTAACCTAAAAACGCCACACAGGTACTCATCCTTGGAGACTTCAACATGGGTTTCAACGACCCCGAAGACCAAGCTGCCATCACCACGCTTAGCACCCTCACCGAATTAGGATTTACTCAAAGAAGCCTTAAACCCACCCATGACAAGGGCAGAATACTTGAATGGGTGGCTGATTACAACTGCCTAGCTAACATTACTGACATCTCACCACTAGCCTGGACTGACCACCACCTGGTATCGTTCTTGATGTCCACCACTAGACCTCCTCCTATGCAGCCCAGTAGGGCCCCACCCACACTCACGAGAAACAAAAAGAGTATCACGGTGGAGAGACTTATCCCCAACCTACTCCCCACACCCAACTCACTCCCTGACAACTTGGATCCTGAGACCCTGGTTGAGGAATACAATAAAATGATGTCCACTTCCCTGGACCTAATCGCCCCTCTCAAACTAAGGCCAAGCAAGCCCAAAACACACTTGAACAATTCCTCAAAAACTTAAGACAGCAAAAACCAAATTGTGAAACCATCTGGAAAAGAGACCCATCAGTAGCCAATAAAATCAAATTCACCAAACTAGCGGTCCTGTACAAAAAAGAAATCATCCTAGCAAAACGTACCTCCTTTGACTCCCGTATCTCCCAAGCCAGTTCAAACATGAAGGAACTATTCTCTATTCTAAAAGAAGTAGAAACCCCCATAGCACCACCGGACACCTGCATTAAAGATAAGAATTGGTGTACCGATATCCAAAATGCCTTAGCCAACAAAATCGATACGTTACAAAATAAAATATCTTGTAAAAAAGCATCCTTGAACAACCCTGCCTTGTCCAAGCTACCCGCGAAGCAGACTACAAGTGAATATACACGATTCAATTTTACCAAAGTGACCATACTCGAAGTCGAAAAAATCATCTTGTCATTGAAGCCCTCTAACTGCCAGGGAGACCTATGTCCACCACAGCTCATAAGAGACGCTGCCCGCGACCTCTCCTCATTTATCACAAAGCTTATCAATGCCTCCTTCTCCACTGGGTCCATCCCAACCGACCTAAAACAATCCTGGGTATTAACTTTACTAAAAAAACCTACTCTTGACCCAGCTACCCCCACTAATTACAGACCCATAACAACAGTACCATTCCTCTTGAAAGTCCTGGACAAGGTCGCCTATGTTCAAATACAGAAGCACTTGGAAGAACACCACCTGTTAGGAGCCAGACAATCAGGCTTCCGACCCCAACATGGGACTGAGACAGCTCTCATCGACCTTAAAACACAGATCGATCTGCTTCAAGACAATGGCCAAGCAGCACTACTCCTCCTCCTCGACCTCTCTGCAGCATTTGACCTGGTCGACCACTCGGTCCTCTGCACTCACCTACACACGGCCGCCCACTTCTCCCCCGAGGCAATTACATGGATTTGATCTTTCCTCGATGGCAGAATCATGATGGTTTTTTCTCCTACAGATGCTGCAGACCCCATAACCATCACCTGTGGCATACCCCAGGGCTCCTGTGTCTCCCCCACACTGTATAACATATTTACCAAGCCCCTTTCGATGATCTGGATCATCTCGGTATCACCTCCACTAACTATGCAGATGATACCCAGATCCTCCTTCCGCTTTCTGGAGATTATGGAAAGGATTTGGCCTTGGTGAATAGGGTTTACATCATCACCCAGGCATGGATGGCCACTCACGGTCCATGCCTGAATGATGATAAAACTGAACTCATCACCTTGGGTACCACTGCCAGCCTAAAGAAATTAAGCCCAGCTTACTCATCCTTCATAATTGATGGCAATGCGATCAGAGTGGGACACAAAGTCAAAACATTGGGCTTCTACCTGGACTCCAATTTCACCTTTAACAGACAGGTGAACTCACTAGCCTCCTCCACGGCTTACACGTGCAAATTGATCCGTACAGCCAAACCTTTTCTATCCGACACCAGTTGCCTGACCCTGGCCAGAGCCCTCATACTATCCCGTTTAGACTACTGTAATGCCCTTTATCTTAGGTCCTCCAAAGCCACTACTAGCAAGTTACAAACCCTCCAGAACAATGCACTCAGAGCAGCCATGGGCATCTCAAGAAGAGACCACATCACAGCACACAGCCAGCAGAACAACTGGACCCCTATCATAGACAAAATCTCCCTAAAAACTGCCTCACTCACCCACAAGTCCCTCAATAACGCGGCCCCCATCTACCTGATCAACAGATTTCACAGACTGACATCCTTGAGACCGACAAGGACAGCATATAGAGACTGCCTCTCCGTCCCTAACTACAAACGCTCTACCATAGGAGGTAACAGCTTCCCAGTGAAAGCGGTTAAACTGTGGAACTCCCTACCACCCACCCTCAGAATGGACTTACCCTACCAAAACTTTTGTTCCAAGATGATGTCTTGGCTGAAGACAGCCATGGTCTAAACATACTGAGCCAGGCTCCGCCTCCCCCTCTTGTCACTTGGACATACTGGACACAGAACTGTTAACTGTATATATGTATATGTTCCTGCTTACTTTCATTATTATTGTGTTTATGCCTTGTATATATTTTATTGTCTGCAACTAAGCTTCGCATATTCCTGTATCTGTTGCGCCCTTTTACCCTAGGGTATTCCGGCGCATTACAAATAATAAACAAACAAACAAACAAACAAACAAACAAACAAACAGGTGGTACAGTCTGGTGGCCTATCATTCCTTTACATGGGGGCTTCACGGGAGGCTTGGACACCGCGTTCGAAGAGTGATACCCGCCTGTGCCTTTCGTGCCTAAGAGAAATGTTCCCGAGTAACAGCGGTCAGTACAGGGGATTTTCTCTCGCTGTGCTGCAACCTGAACTGTACAATGTTTAAAGTCTTGTATTTTTGTGTCATCAAAATAAGATACAAAATAAAACACCACATATATTTTAACAACGGTTGTTTCGATTTTTTAAATGAATCAAGTGTGTCTCCATTCAAGGATGGATGTCAGACATCTGTGCTCGGAATGGGTGAAGTTCAGGTCGCGGGGTGGTCACTATCTAAGATAACATAATATATTATCAATAATGCATGCACTAAATAACACTTGTTTTAAGTCTTTCAGTCGGTTGTGTCTCTATAAAAGTCACCCATATATCTATACTATCAATTAACATTGGATTATACAGGCCTTAGGTCAAGGGTCTTGACCACTATAATACACTGTTTGAAGTGTGGGCCAGTGCTCACAAGAATCTCCGGTATGTGGCATTTGTTATTGATAGGCAACGATATACTGCAGTAGGGGTCTAATGTTAGTTGGGGATCAGCTAGGTGGACATCATGACGTGGTCAGTGGTCTGGCACATGAAGAGAATACCTTGCAGGGACACAGTGTCAGAATGGCTGTAAGTTTCCACTGGCGAGGGTGCGTTGGCAAGGACACGTTTGTGGAGATGAACGAGCTATGTGCTTGGTTCGGGCCGGTTCACATGCAGGACCGTGATCTCAGAGGAAGAGTGATGTGTTACATTTATTAGCTGTTGCAAATACCTCTGGAGTTTTCCAGTCAGAGTGGGAACGAGGGTGTGGGCCATGTGCTCTGCGCGCTGTACTATCGCAGTGAGGCCTGGTCACCAAGATGGAGTGGAAAGGGGGTACAAAAATGGATGCTCCGTGTCCTGCTCAGTGTTCCCATCTACGCAAATGTCATCCAAAGTCAACATCACATAAGGGGAAGGGGCGAACCCACTACTGGAGGCACTTGGTACGAGTTTCTACTGAGATGTAAAGGATGAGAGGGGCCTGATGGCCCCTCGCTCCCACACACTTTGCTGCACGCCCCAGGCCCATCTATCCCACCCCCTCTATCAAAGGCGGGTCGCAGCCGGGGATGAGCGCTGGCATGGGGGGCTGTCACGGGCGCAAACGGCCAAGGTGCCAAACAGCATGTACACTTCAAAAGGTATCCCACGCCCAGGGGACATCGCTCACATGGCCTCCTCAGACCCAGTGTCTCCAGGCAGGCCTCCCCCCTGCAATCCACATAAGTGTGTCTCCATTCAGCAGTCTTCCTGTGCCTTATCTGCACGCCCGAGGCCCATCTATACCACCCCCTCTCTCAAAGGCGGTTTGCACCCGGGGATGAGCGCTGGCATGGGGGGCTGTCACGGGCGCAAACGGCCAAGGTGCCAAACAGCATGTACACTTCAAAAGGTATCCCATGCCCAGGGGCCATCGCTCACATGGCCTCCTCAGCCCCTGTGTCTCCAGGCAGGCCTCCCCCGAGGCAGGCCGCCCCCCTGCAATAAACATAATACCACGATATACACACGTCATTCATTCACAAACACACCCCTGTTTCTAATACTTTATAAACCACTTGATATGTCTCATGAGAACATCTTTGTGCTTTGCAAGTCAACTCCTGAACCTTCTACCTGAGAAGCACTGGGATCTATGCTAATCTGCTCGTCGCCGTGCTATCTGTGACCGCTTCCAGCAAACTCATCAGTGTGCTACCTGTGGCCATCTACCTGTTCTCCTGCAACATACTGCTCGGCCTGCTGAATCCAACTGTTTGTTGGTCAAGGTAAGTCCATGTATCCTAGTCATATATCGGTCATTTTTACATTTCAATCTATTTGCTATTACAGTACCCAATAGAGCTGTGGTCATTGGTCTCATTGCTATTGACTTGAGTTTCAATTGTTATGCTATCAATAGATCAATTTATTTTCATCTGTGTCAATTGTCATCGAATTGCATCCTTCGAGGGTCCAGTCTATAATGTAAGCATGTTTCCTTTTCTTGCAAGACAGAACATCCAGAGTCACATGTTCAGAGTTTAGTCACATAATTTAAAACATTTCTGTAACTTATGCAAATACTAAGCCGCACATGATGAACTCGTATGGTTCCGGCGACCAAAACAAACCTTGCTTTGAGCATGGTATGGTTCATTTACTTTTTTATGACATTTTTATTCATCAAGGTTTTATAATAATCTTGATATGTAATTTTCAGAATTTTCAACAATGCCTGCCTGTTCGATTAGCGGTTGCCCTTCGAAGACCCATGCTAAATCTGAAGGCACTACAATGCATGGATTCCCGAAAACTGTTGATCGAATAAGAGAATGGGTCAGACGTTGCGGATATCCACTGGATGAGCTGGAAAGTAGAGTCCAACAAGTCTTTGAGGACAAGAGGGGTGATCGATACCGCATCTGCAGCCGGCACTTTCCCTCAAACATGTACACCACATCTTGGGTAACAAAGAAGAATAAACGGCGATCGACACGAAAATTGCTCGCAAACGCTATTCCCACTCTATTTGTCCACAATTCGCCACTGGTGAGTCAAGTGTCCGTTTTTAGCTTTAGGCCTTGCGGTAGTGTGTAGGTAGCCGAATGGATTCATTGATATTGTAGGTGTTGTTTCCAATTTGTAATACTTTCGACATTGATATGAGTGTATAGCTTTTTGAATAATGACATTTATCAATATATTATTTTTATATTTCATAACCCACAAACGAAATCTATATATGGGCACAGGCAACTGTGCTATATTGCGCATTACTCAAGTATTCTGTCTCCTTACATGGTTATTTTAAATATTGGCATTTCATTATCAAACAATAATTTACCTTTACAACTTCTTGACTATCCCTTGAATCTGAAGCAAGAACTGTCTTTCAGGGAGATGCTGAAGCGTCCACCACATTGACAACAGCCCTAGATGTTCTTCAGCAGCACGAGGTATAGATACTGACAGCTCAATCGACCGTGATCATCAGGACTGGAACACTTGTCGTTTGATTGTTCTACACCATGTTTCATTCGTGGTTATCCGTTGATATGTACCTGTGCGGTCCACCCCAAGCGTGTGTTGTGTTTTCAATATTGTAATCCTTACTAATGCAAATACTATGTTTCAGGCAGTTGTTGAATCGTCAACCCAAGCACTTGATGCGGAGCCTGACATTCAAGAAATTCCAGGGGAAGCGGGACCATGCGGAAACGAATCGGCGCAACAGCTTTCGGAAGTGCGCACCACATTGACAACAGCCCTAGATATTCTTCAGCAGCACGAGGTATGGATACTGACAGCTCCATCGAGCGTGATCATATAACGTGATTCCATTTGCTATAATTTCTTCCCTATTAACGCAAGTACTGTGTTTCAGGGAGACGATGGAGCTTCCACTACAATCACACGATCCCATTTAGATGATGCAGATGTAAAGAAATCGGAGAAATAAGTTGATTAAATCTGATCATATTTAAGTATTCCTTGACAATGCAACATTTGTGGTTATCTCTTTATATGTACCTGTGCCGTCGACCCCAAGTGTGTGTTATGTTTACAATATTGAAAACCATACTAACGCAAGTACTGTGTTTCAGGGAGTTGCTGATGCCTCCTCTTCAATACAATCATTCGTGGCAGTCCATGCAGAGCCACAGGTATGGATACTGACAGCTCCATCGAACTAGGTCATCAGAGCTCGAATACTTGTCGTTTGATTGTTCCACACAATGTTTAAATAGTGTTTGGCTATTGAGATGTACATGTGTGTTCATCCTCACGTGTGTTTTATGCTAACAATATTTTGATACACAGTAATGAAAATACTATGTTTCAGGGAGTCGATGGAGCCTCATTCCGTGCTGTCTATGCGGATACAGAAAATATAGTCGTTGCAGCGCAAGAGGAAGGGGAGACATGCAGATACGTATGGGAGCAACAGCGTGCAGATGTTGAAGGTCGAGTCAAAAAAGTTGCAAAGAAAAGAAACAAAAATAAGGTTAGTTACAAACAGTTCATAACTTTAGAATTTTTTTTGTGCTGGGACTATTTTATGTTTTTTTCAAGTCAATTGTACTATACTTTATCTTGTGTTTAAACTGAACATCCCTTTTCCAATCTGTTCTCTAGTTACCCGTGGGTCTACGAACTATACATACACAGACAGTGAAGGGAATGAGAGATGTTGGTTGCCAGACCATTTACACTATGGAGGCTATGGAGGAACTATTAATTCAGCCGCGGCGTGTTGAGACTCGGGATGCTCATTACCAATGTACAGAAAATGAAATGAATGTGTCCGGAGAATCCGTCAAAGTTCTATTGGACTATTGCTACAGTACGACCGCACCACCGCAACAACATGATACTGGATGTATTGAAGATAGCTCTGAAGTAGTGGCAGATCAATTCACACAATCTACACCCGCCAAAAAATTTACACCAAAAAAGCTGTCGACATTGTTGTGTTCTCCCATCAATGTTGAAGTAGAAGATGTTGAAATGACAGAGAATGAACCAGCAGCAGCATTCACCGACCCATCAGAACCTGATAGCAAAGATATTTCTTTCAAATGTGGTGATATGTCCTCAACATCACAGGCCGAAACAACTTTGATGCAGGATGACAGTCTAATGAAAGAGGACAAATACATAGTATTCGACAGTTGTTTGATGGATATTATAAGTATGCTGAAATGTGGGCATTCCGTCAGAGGGAAAGTATGTGGGAAGCCATTGATTCATGTGACTTGTCAAAAACAAGGCAGTAACGTCACAATACATGCCGCCTGTAGATTACATCATACGTTCTCATGGTCTGCACAACCGATGCTGGGGGAACTGCCAGCAGGCAATCTACTTTGTGCAGCTGCATCACTTTTTAGTGGCTCCAGTTTTAGAAAGCTAAAGTCTTTCTTTCAGTTTGTGGGACTCCATTTCATTTCAAAAACGCAGTACTACAAATATCAACATGATTATCTGTTTCCGGCCATTAGTGATGCTTGGAAAATTGAACAATTGTCTCTAGCAAGTACATTCAAAGGCAAACGATTCAGGCTAGCCTGCGATGGACAGTATGACAGCCCTGGACTTTCTGCCAAGTACTGCACCTACCACTTTCAGGACATGGATAGTAAGAAAATTGTGAGTTTGGTGGTCGTGCAGGTAACACAATGTACATCCTCAGTGGCCATGGAGAAACTAGGATTTATAAAATCAGTGGAATATCTGCAATCGAGGGGAATGCACATCGACCTCATAGCCACGGACAGACACATTTCAATTGCCAAGACAATGAGAGAGCAGTTCCCACATATTAAACATCAATTTGACGTATGGCATCTTGCTAAATCAATCAATAAGAAAATCTCAGCTGCAGGGACAAAAAAAAGGTTTGGAAAGTATTTCAGAGTGGTCCCAGTCTATCAGCAACCATCTTTGGTGGAGCTCCAAAACTTATGATGCACCACTGTATCAACGTGCACCGCTGGTCAGAAAACCTACATTTCCACCAATGTGAACATGGCCCTTTGTCCCCAGTGGAGGCACGGAAGAAGAAGTGGTTGAATCCATCTTCACCGACACACTAAGCCATTGAGAAGATTGTTTTCGATAAAAGAGATTTGAGGGGACTGACAGAATTCTGTCACACAGGAGGTTTGGAGGTGTTCCACAATATGTGCCTAAAGTACAGGCCAAAGCGCTTGCATTTCAGCATACAGGGCATGAGACATAGGACTCTACTAGCGGTCTTGGCCCATAACGAGAATCTCGGCCGTGAACAATCTAGGACTAAGGGTAATGTAAGGATGCCTCGCTACACTAAGGCCTTTTCAAAAAGAAGTAAGCAATGGGTGATCAAACCAGTCTATGAGGAAATGGAGTTCGACTTTGTCAAAAGCCTTATTGTTGCTGTATTAGAGAAGCACAGATATGGAATTTTGAACGTTTCTGTGCAGAGCACTGATCCATTGCCACCCAACATTGCCACTGTGCCATGTCCACCCAAAGGAGAGCTGGTTGTGAAGTACAAATCCCGGTTTAAATAATTGTAATACGATTGTCTTTTTGTAAATAAATGTTATTGTACAGTGTGCATACAAAATACGCTAACCCTAACCACTACCTTCACCATCCTGGGTGCCGAACAACCTGGGTGTCATCTTTGAATTCTCTCTCTATTCACCTCATATTTCTGACCTTGTCTTTATGTGTATGTATATATTTTTGTTGATGTAACTAATTTTCGCAATCTCTTCTGAATGCTGCGCACTGTTAACCGAGGGGAGGCTTGCGTATTGCAAATAATAAAACAAACAATAAATCTCACTTTCAACTCAACTCCTCGGGTACTTTATACTTTCCCTGACCTTTCCCAAAAAATTAAAAGTCTCAATAGTTATGGTTCTTTGGGGCTTCAAAGCTCGGAGAAAACGAGGACAAAATTGGGGGCCTTAGAACGCGCCAAGCGAGCCGTTGCAGATGGGAGAGAAGCCAGTTCGCATTTGCACATTGAGGCGCACTACATAGATGGATTTGAAACTTCAAGTTCTCACAGATGGCTTTACTACGGGATGTTGCAAAGAAAGAATGTATGCTCATTTCTAGTGAAGGTCAGCGGCTTTGATTTTCAGCTCGCGCCCTGAAGAGGCCCACAACTCGCACTGGCAGTATAAGGTTCTATTGTTTCTTTACCTTGAGAGACAGGGACCATGCCGAAAGAACTTCATTTGAAGGGGGCGGGCGGTGCAATAACGTAAGAGATGATAAGGCAGAAAATTCTGAAACTAGACCGAGTTTCATGTTAGTTCAGTATACGAAAAATCGTTGTCAAGAGCACAGTGGGATTTACGGACTGCATTATGCAGAGACACAATGGAAATTGCAAATATAATGTAAGTAACTCTTTAGACGCTTTTATACCGGAATGAAGAATTAATGAATGGATGCATGAATAAATGAATGAATGAAGAGCTTGGAAAACGTTTGTGGGATTGTCCTTGTAGTGGGCACATGGGCATGCAGGTCCACATTCCACACGCATGTAGACAAAAAGTTGTTTCTCATTGTGTACTAACCTCGATTTATTTTGTTAGTTTTCACATTGATTTTAGAGCCGAACATACTCCATTGCACTATCCTTGAAAGCAAATAGTTTCAGCTCGGCCGTAATAAATAAAATGAAAAATATTAATGAAGATCGGCTGGCAAGACTAATTATAAATTTTATGTTTTCAAAACAGGTATATCCTTCCCTTTTGCCACTGCCACCAGTTTCAGACACCGGCAGATGGTTTTTTTAACCGCCAGCTGCAGCTTAATGTAAACAACTGCACAATCCTGATGATTTTATGGGACGAACACCCAGGGCCCATATGCCCTGAGGCGGTACTACCGGCTAGAAGCAACATATCAACTTTTACGCTGGCCTAGTGCCTACTTGATGGAACAGCCTTGCGGTTCAACGTGTGACAAAAGTGCTTCTTTTAACGAAAACCAACACCCTGTGTACCATAAAGGAACAGCGCGTGACTCACGATAAACTTTTACTGATTTGCGGATAGAGATTAAAGAAAATAAATGGCTTTCGGAGTTCATATGGCAATTGCTGAATATTCTATAAACATTTAATGTCAAATAAATGTACTTTACCAAATGTATTGTCATGATCTCTGCTTCCAAAAGGTCAGGGTTTTCCCAACTCCCTTGGAAGCAGATCCATAACCCAGGTTCCCAGTGCCAACCAGTCCCAATTGGGACCTTTTGGACCCAGTCCTGGCGCCAGTGGCACCAGGCTCATAAATATGCCCAGTCCCAGCGCTGGAAGCGCCGGGCTCATAATGCTTGGGTGGACTTACCTGCAGCAGACCATGCTGCTTACTTGCCTGCCAATTGAGCCTCTGATCCTCTTCTGTTTGGAACTACTTTTCCTGTTGGGTGGGGCAGGAGCCACTCCCTAGGTTCAGAACACTGGAACTCTTCTGGAAAGCAGGAACTCTTTTCTTACCTAGGCGTGGCTGTGGAAGGAGACACCTAAGCACTACAGGAGGCTATTTAAACCACACCCGATGGATGAATCTTGCTTTGCGTTATTCTGCATCCTCTGCAGCAGAGCGCTCATCGTGTCTTCTGCATCTGATCCTGGGCCTAAGGAAAAAGGCTTACCATCCTGAATCCAGTCTTCAGCAACACCTATAAAGACAAGAAAGAACAGGTTAGCATTACGGTCTTCAGTGACAGCGCTTCACTTACCTGGTCCATCGCCTGTCACCAACGCCTCGCGCTGCATTCCGGCATCTGAAAGACAAAGGCTTACCTACTCTTCGTGCGCTCCGGAGGTCTTCGCACTGCATTCCGGCATCTGAAAGACAAAAGCTTACCAGCTCTTCGCATGCTCCGGAGGCCTTCGGCGCTGCATCCCGCATCTGAAAGACAAAACAAGGTGCGTTTAAAGACATTGGAGAACTTTAATACTCACGTGCCATTACTCCTTTCCACATCTAACCCAGTGGGTATTCCGGCACCCTGCAGCCGCTCCGAACTTGTACCTGCAAAATAAAAAGACAGTTTGAGCGCATCGTGAAGCAGGCAACAAGCGCTTACTTACGTGCTTCCAGGCGCATCCATTCATCACACGGGCTCCATCTTCAACTCACTTCAGCCCGTCATCCGCCATCGCCGGAACCCTGCAAAAACAAGAGACATCATTACTAAAGACTTTTAAAGACATTAGAATTACTCGAAACTTACCGTTCGTGCAGTAAACGACGGACAGCAGTCCTCTGAAGTCAAGAGGCCTGCTCCCCTTATCCAGTGAAGAAACTGGTTACAGCACCCTGCCCCGAGGCAGATGGAGAGCACGGCGTTCACTTACCTAAGGTGAGAGCGTTAACCTTTGGGGTTCTACAGGAGAAGAGAAAGGGAAGAAGAGAGAGACATTCAATAACCCAGTTCATTAATCCCATATTTTCTATCTGCAGACATCTTACCCTTTGAGTCAGACATACAGTGCACAGAGGTCCAGCCCAAAGAGCCAGCCGTGTGTTACACATCACCTTTGAAGATACGGTATACGCCCAGTCAAGACCGGCGCCTCTACGGGAATCAGGTGAGCGTTACAGAACGCAAAGCCTACCGCAAAACTCCCGTCCAGGCGCTATGGAAACCTCGGATACCGACCAGCTAGCCCAGTTACTTGGGGAACTAAGGGCAGAAGTGCATGCAGCCCGTCAGGAAACGAACGCTCTAAGAAGGGAACTGATTATTTCCAAGGAGCGAACAGATGATCTCGCTAGACAATTGCTACAGTCACAAGCCGGACAGACCCCGTTACCCGCATCTGGGGGAAATCTTCCTTCTACATATTCTATGAATCCAGTGCAGATCAACCTACCTGGGAATGTACCTCTGGCTCCGCCCGAACGATTTTCTGGTGACCCAAAGAGGTTTGCAGTATTTATCAATCAGTGCCGGTTGCATTTCTTATGCCGGCCAGCAGCCTTTCCAACTGATCAAGCTAAAGTAGCTTTCGTGCTTTCGTACCTTAGTGGCAATGCGGCAGACTGGTCGATCCCTCTAGTAAATCAAGATGATCCGGTCCTCCATGATTTTCAAGCTTTTCAGCTCAGTATGGAAAAACTGTTCGCAAGACATTCACAGGGGCAGGCCTTGGACAATGAGCTTCTTTCGTTGCGACAAGGTAATCAAGACCTTTTGGCTTATATTGCGTCTTTCAACAGACTGATAGTGGAAACTCAATGGCCTGAGGACAAAAGGATTACGCTGTTTTATAGAGGTCTACGTGGAGAGCTCAAAGATGTGTTAGCCCAAGTAGTGAATCCCCCACAAGATTGTTCGGACTATATAGACTTAGTCGTTCAAATAGATCACAGACTGCAGAACAGGAAGGCCGATCGTTCCAAGTTTGATGCTCGAGTATTTTCCAAACCGCCAACTCCTTCCAAAGGAGTAGACTCTGGGGAACCCATGCAAATAGAGGGCCTGAAAGGTCCTCTAACACAAAAGGAGCGGGAAAGGAGAAAACAGTTGCAATTATGCCTCTATTGCGGAAACTCAGGGCACTTTCTTCGAGACTGTCCGGTGAAACCTGCCAAGAAGGCAGTAGGAGCTGCAGTTACCAAAGTTACAAACTCTGAGCAGGGAAACGACCTCACCCGACAAGAATAGAGGTCCTCTTGCCGAGCGTGAAAACCAGTTCCGTGACCTCGCATTTCGTGATACCTATGGTCCTCATTAGCCCTGATAATCCGGATCGATTACATGCAATTGAAGCTTACGTCGACAGCGGTGCCATCGGCAATTATGTGGATCATGAAATGGTTTTGAGGATGAATCTAACTCTTTGTCCCAAGGCTGTAAAGGACGTCATTACTACGGTGGATGGAACGGAGATAGCCTCCGGACCAGTAACGCATACCACTCAAGAAGTGACGCTAGTAAGTCAAGATGGACACCATGAGAAGATCGTGTTCGATGTGATCAAGGCTCCTCAGTTTCAGATTATTCTAGGAATACCTTGGTTAGAGAAACACAATCCTCTGATCGATTGGCGAGCAAGAACGGTCCAGTTTCCAGAATGTGTCTCTACTTGTCACCCTCCACCTGGTCTTGCACTGGCAGCAATTTCTTCAGAGACTCCCCAGTTACCTCCCGAATACCTAGAATACCAAGATGTTTTCCGGAAGGACCAGGCTAACTCTCTACCTCCTCATAGGTCTTATGACTGCCAGATAGACCTGATACCTGGATCTACTCCTCCTTGTAGTAGAATTTATGCCCTCACCGAGCCTGAGAACCGTCACCTTCGACAATACCTGGATCAATACCTGGCAAATGGGTTTATTCGTCCTTCCAAGTCCCCTGCTTCTTCAGCTTTGTTCTTCGTTCCAAAAAAGGAAGGAGACCTTAGAACTTGTATAGATTATCGCTCCCTGAACCAGATCACCGTCAAGAATAGATATCCATTACCTTTGATCCCTGAACTCCTGGACCAAGTCAGAAAAGCATGCATATATACAAAGCTGGATCTTAGAGGAGCCTACCACTTGGTACGAGTAAAAGAGGGCGATGAATGGAAGACGGCCTTCCGCACCAAATATGGGCTATTTGAATATCAGGTCATGCCCTTCGGACTTTGCAATGCCCCGGCCGCCTTTCAATATTTTATGAACGATGTCCTCAGAGAGCTCATAGATGTGTGTGTTGTTGTTTACATTGACGACATCCTCGTTTATTCTTCATCGGAATCTGAACATCGGAAACACGTGAAAATGGTCCTCGAAAGATTACGTCAACACAAACTTTTCGCTAAGTTGGAAAAATGTGTTTTCAACGTGACTGAAGTTGAATTCTTGGGATTCATATTATCACCTGGCGGAGTGCGTATGGATTCAAAGAAGGTCGATGCAGTTCTCAAATGGCCATCACCATCCTCCGTAAAAGGTGTGCAAAGCATGTTAGGCTTCGCTAACTTTTACCGCAGGTTTATCCCCGAATTTTCTCGAATAGTCCAGCCCATCACTGCCTTGTTAAAGAAAAACAAACGTTTTGAATGGTCTACCGAGGCGGAACAAGCTTTCCAGGATTTGAAGACTAATATTATCTCTGCACCAATCTTAAAACACCCTCGCCCCGAACTCCCCTACATCGTGGAAACTGATGCTTCAAGCCTTGCCATGGGGGCAGTTCTATCACAAAAGGACCCGGTAACCAATCAGTTGCATCCCGTGGCATTTTGGTCCCGCAAATTCTCGCCTCCTGAAATCAATTACACGATTACTGACAAGGAACTTCTGGCTATCAAGTCTGCCTTTAAGGCTTGGCGGCATTATCTGCTGGGGGCCCGACACACCGTTACTGTGATTACGGATCACCGAAACCTGCAATATTTGAAAACCGCAAAAGCCCAATCCTCTAGACAACTCCGTTGGGCATTATTCTTTGCCGAGTTTGACTTCATAATTACCTATCGACCTGGTACAAAAAACGGTAAAGCTGATGCCCTTTCTCGGATGGGAGTGGAAGAACACTTGATCAACCCTAAACCTGTACCAATCATTCCTGAACAAAGAATTCTGGGTGTAATTGCCACACAATCCATAGAGGAAGTTAAGGATAAAGCCAGGCAACTTGTAACTCCAGCAGACATACAGAATTGGCATCTGCAGGGAAAGGACTTTGCAGTAAAGGACAACTTATTGTATTTCCAAGAACGATTATATCTGCCCAGCACAGATTTACAGAAAAAAGTAATCTCTTGTTATCACGATTCTTTAATGGAAGGACATCCCGGTATGGCCAAGACCTCAGAAAAGATCAAGCGCTACTTCTGGTGGCCGTCTTGGAAAAATGATATCAGAGACTTTATAATGTCCTGTGGAGTATGCGCCCAAAACAAGAGTCAAAAGGAAAGACCAGCAGGCCTCTTACGCCCTATTGACATCCCACCTCGCCCTTGGCATACGCTTTCTATGGACTTCATCACCGATCTACCTCCATGCTCCGGATATAATACGATTCTAGTAATCGTGGACTTATTCTCCAAGATGGCGCATTTCATTCCACTCAAAGGCTTGCCAACAGCAGCAACTCTGGCCCGAGAATTTCTCGAAAACATCGTCCGACTGCACGGTTTTCCTTCGGTTCTAATTTCGGATCGAGGTAGTCAATTTATTTCTCATTTTTGGCGAAGTTGCTGTCGGTCGGCTCAAATTGATGTGAGACTATCGACCAGTCACCACCCTCAGACCGACGGACAAACCGAGAGGACCAATCAAACTCTGGAACAGTATTTACGCTGCATGCTGCAACAAACTGAAAAAACTTGGAAAGACATCCTTTGGATATCCGAATATGCCTACAATAACTCTGTCCATTCGGGAACTGGGAAAACCCCGTTTTTTCTTTTATACGGCAGTCACCCTCGAACCTCGGAGTTGGATCCCCTCCAAGATCTTGAAACACCAGCAGTAGACTACCTGCATTCTACAATCACCCAAGCCTTTAAGGAAGCTGTTTCTCACCTTCAAAGGGCTAAAGAACAATACAAGAAAGGAGCAGATCAACATCGAAAGGAAGCCCCTCAATATCAAGTAGGGGATCAAGTCTGGTTATCCACCAAATATCTACCTCTAAAAGGGCCACGCACATTCAACCCAAGATACCTTGGTCCCTATTCCATCACTACCATAGTAAACCCAGTAGCGGTCAAGTTGGACTTGCCCCCGCACATGAAGATACATCCGGTCTTCCACGTCTCTCTATTAAAACCCGTGCAACCTCAAACCCGACTAACTAAATCTCCAAAACCCATCCTAGTTGATGGAGAACTCGAGTTTGAAGTCAAAAGCATTCTGGACTCCAAGATCTCCAAATCTAAACTATTTTACCTAATTGACTGGAAAGGCTACGGCCCCCAAGAGAGATCCTGGGAACCTGCTGAATATGTCCACGCTCCTCGCCTAATCAAAATATTTCACCGAACATTTCCTGACAAGCCAAAACCCCCGGAGAAACCCGGTTTGGGAGGGGCCTTGAGGGGGGGTACTGTCATGATCTCTGCTTCCAAAAGGTCAGGGTTTTCCCAACTCCCTTGGAAGCAGATCCATAACCCAGGTTCCGAGTGCCAACCAGTCCCAATTGGGACCTTTTGGACCCAGTCCTGGCGCCAGTGGCACCAGGCTTATAAATATGCCCAGTCCCAGCACTGGAAGCACCGGGCTCATAATGCTTGGGTGGACTTACCTGCAGCAGATCATGCTGCTTACTTGCCTGCCAGTTGAGCCTCTGATCCTCTTCTGTTTGGAACTACTTTTCCTGTTGGGTGGGGCAGGAGCCACTCCCTAGGTTCAGAACACTGGAACTCTTCTGGAAAGCAGGAACTCTTTTCTTACCTAGGCGTGGCTGTGGAAGGAGACACCTAAGCACTACAGGAGGCTATTTAAACCACACCCGATGGATGAATCTTGCTTTGCGTTATTCTGCATCCTCTGCAGCAGAACGCTCATCGTGTCTTCTGCATCTGATCCTGGGCCTAAGGAAAAAGGCTTACCATCCTGAATCCAGTCTTCAGCAACACCTATAAAGACAAGAAAGAACAGGTTAGCATTACGGTCTTCAGTGACAGCGCTTCACTTACCTGGTCCATCGGCTGTCACCAACGCCTCGCGCTGCATTCCGGCATCTGAAAGACAAAGGCTTACCTACTCTTCGTGCGCTCCGGAGGTCTTCGCACTGCATTCCGGCATCTGAAAGACAAAAGCTTACCAGCTCTTTGCATGCTCCGGAGGCCTTCGGCGCTGCATCCCGCATCTGAAAGACAAAACAAGGTGCGTTTAAAGACATTGGAGAACTTTAATACCAGTTCATTAATCCCATATTTTCTATCTGCAGACATCTTACCCTTCGAGTCAGACATACAGTGCACAGAGGTCCAGCCCAAAGAGCCAGCCGTGTGTTACACATCACCTTTGAAGATACGGTATACGCCCAGTCAAGACCGGCGCCTCTACGGGAATCAGGTGAGCGTTACATATACTGTGTTGCTGTTTGATTTTAAAGTACAGTTTCATATTCCGAATTGTGGTGTGCTGTGTTGTGAGTTGATCTGTGTTGGTTTCCGGGTTCTCTGTGAAGTCGCGTAGAAGACGACTGGGCGCATTTGCCTACGCAGCACAGAAACGTCACGGAGAGAGGCGGGGAATATGAATGTTTAGATAATGTCAGGCTCAGGGGCGGGGGATATGATTTAGTGCCGCAAAAGCAGGTCAGCCAGGGCGATGGGGGAAATGATAGGATTATCACAAAATGGCAGCTCCCTGATGCCTATTTTCGCGTGCGTTTAATGGACGAAAACTCGGGTAAGGTCCATAGGAAATTTTTCTAAAATCGAGCGATTTAGGCTTAAAAACACATTGCCGACCCGCAGGGGCAATAAAAAATTTTGACCGAACCATTCCTTTGATGCTGAAAATGTGTGATTGGATTATCAAAGAATGTCCTTTCCGACGATACAATTACACGTGTCAGTTTATTTTCTGTGTAATGCTGTTATCTTTTATGCAACAATCTCTAATAAAAACACATTTTCTTTTAAAAAGAAAAAGGGAAATATTTACATTTAAAAAATAATGCCGCGTTGATGCTCTTTTTCCTCTGTTCCCCATCACAATACTGTTATTAATGAGACATTGCCATGCTTCTCCACCTTCACATTGTGCTCTCGCAGCCAAGAGCAATATTCCTGAATGACAGCCTGTTGTTCAGATCTGAAGAAATAAAAAGAGCTTTACTTCAGCTACACAGGAAACGCTTTACTTTTTGGCTACAAAATGGCAAGGATCAATGCGTCAAAAAGTCTGTGGCTTTCTGGCCATATGCCAATTTCAGTGCATCTGTGTTTCAACCCATTGTTGCATAAAAAAGCTAACTATGGCTACAAAACAATGTTGGTCTTCAGAGGGAAGAGAAAAACCGGACTTGCAAGAAAAATTTCAGCAGTCACCACACGTTTAAAACCTACTTTTGCAAACTAAGAAAAATACTTGTTTAAAAATGTAGGTTGGATAAAGCCCTGCCCTTATCTAGCAAAGTGAAGGGGTTTTGTGCCGTGAAACAGATACGGGAGAACTTATTAAACAGGCTTTATTCTGATTTTTAACAAAAATAAATAAAATAAGGAATTCAATTGCATTTGCTACATGGGGGAAATCAGCCCCACACAGGTTTCTGCTTGGATATTGCCAGCAACAGAAGGCCCCCAACAGTAGATGCTAGAACACACAAATGATAACTGCTACCTTGGCAGACTTTCGTCTGGGCTGAGGCCTCTTACAATGGAAGTTCCGGGACACCAACTTGTGAAGTAGAAGCAGCCATAAACCTTCAATTAAACTGGGAAAACCCCTCCCCACACTGGGCAAAGGGACAGTTGGAGGAAGCCGAAGAGAACAAAATTGTCCCAGTGAAGGACAAAGGATGTCCATTTGTTTCAAAAGACTATTTTATTAAGAAACTTTGATGACAGTTTTTTTTTGCAACAGAAGTTCGCAGGAATGTAAAAAGTTAACAGTTTTAATTTAATTTTGTGGGTTTTAATTTAAGACGTTGTAGCCTTTACTGCCACCTTGGGAACATAAATGGCAGAGAATTAGATATTCCAAAGAAAGTGTACATGATGCCAATGTAAAATTCAATACTGACATGCCTGATGATAATCCATACACACATGTAAAGTTATAGAATTTTAGGCTGAATATTTCATACTAAAAATGACTAAAAAATATTAGAAGGGCAAAACAATGTCTTACACATTGTAGAGTTGGACTGGCATGTTCTGCATTAAATATGTAACCTGTCTATGTAATTTGTTTAAATGCTACCACTGTACAAAAGTGCCATTAATGGAAAAACTGTATTTTAGCTAAGGTAACTGTGGGAGGTTCTGGACATTGTAAAGCTCACATCATAAATCTGACATCATACCCTTGAAACCCAACCAGCTGGGAGGAAGGCGGTAACTATCTCCCCTGACCAATCCAGTTGTTTAGAGGCATGCTTAGCTAAGCCTGCCCTGCTCTATAATTCTATGGTGTCACTTTGCTCTATAACAAGGGTGGCTGACAAAACTCTAGACAGATTCTTTCCTGAATTTCCTGCGCCTGCGTTCCTGATCTTCTACATTCATCTTGCAAGATTCCAGATCCCACTGCAAAGCCAAAGCAGAGCTGATTCCAGATCCCACTTCAAAGCCAGAGTATAGCTGATTCCAGACTCCACAGCAAGGCCAAAGCATTGCTGACCATCCCAGCAAGGCCTCAATCCAGAGAGCCAATAAAAAAACTAAAAAAATCCCAATGACCAAAGGGAAAAGTTGTGGTGTTCTTTTGGGAAGCATCCTGAAACCAGACTGGCTTTTTTCCCACTCACTGCATGCCTGCTGCAACCCTGCCATCCAGCTGTCCTTATTATCCAGTGACCCGACAGGCCCAGCTGTTGTTCTGCTATGAGAGTCCACCGCTACATGGTGACCCGAGCCCTGGAGTCCAGAACCCGGTTGACTGTTCCGAATCCCAAATTTAAGAGCGGACTGTGAGTATCCCCATTCCATAACACATACTCTACCCTATCTTGACTTTTGGCAAAGTGCCACTTTCTAAGAAACCCTATCCATACCCTGATAACTTGTATAGATTTTCTGTGCCCCTGCTCTTGTTTCCTAGTGTTAACGCAATTATTTATTCACTTTATCTTGCAACGCATTAGTAATATTTGGAGTAATTTAAAGTAATTCCCACATAGATGTGAACACGGCGGGAAAAGGTTGACGTCGCAAATCAATCTTTGAACGTACCGTGGCTTTCTTTAACAATATAGTCTAAATAATTTAGTTTAAGTAAAATTTGCCTTTAATTTTTTTAACCGATTTTCTCTTTTTCACTGTTCTATTATCCTAAAAACAAACCACCTTCTACCTTCCAAATCTCTCTCAATTCGCCAGCTATATCCTTCCTTTCACTTCTATATTGTCAGTGTTTTTCATCCGTTTTTTGAAAAAAAACGTTTTTGAATTTAAAACTGCAAACTAGAAAAAAGGCAACTTTTCCATGTGTGAATTTGGCTGCACTGGGTTTTCAATTTCAATATGTTTTGTGAACTGTATGGTTTTGTGATAACATACCTTATGGTTGAGAGTGATCTAACATCCCTAATACTGTGATAAAACATATGTATATTATTATTTAACACACATATAATTTGATTGTTTTGGGGTTAAGTGAACATTACAGGGGAAAACCTTAACTTGGGTGCTATCTATCCTACTTCAAAAAGTGCTCCTATTAATTTGTGCTTTGGATGTGTTCTACTAGAAGGTTAACCAAGTGCATTGCTTTCATTTCCATTGTCATTATCACCCCATTGGTGATTGCTGCCCATTATTAAAATGTGTGTGATTTTTGTGAATTTTAAAAATAAATAAATATTGTATTTTCACCAACCGCCATGGTTCATGGTCCATTGTGACCCGGGGTATTTGTAAAAGAGGTTGTGAGACATGTCGGTTACCGGCTCAATTAGAATTAATTGAAATTAAAGAAAAAGCATTCCTATTGAACACCACACCCAGGCTAAGACCAAGTGTCCTGGTCCAGTGTGTGACGCCCGATTGGAATCCTTAGCAGCGCGTTGGACTTGAGGGGTATGGGCACTTATCATCCTGTGGCTTCTTTCCTTGCCCATACTCCACTTAATTTGGAGGCCTCTGGCTCTCATAAGTTTTGGCCTCTGAGCTCATATTCCTCTGAGAAGGCAAGCCAATCTTCCACAACGCTCAGCTACCTGCTGAGTGGACCAAGTCTTGCAAACACTGCTTTCTGGAGCATGTGCACCATTGCCGGGTCCAGTCTTCCGCATGCTTCCTGCGGACTGTCAATGTTCTTGCTGGACTGGTCCCCTGGCTCTCTCTTGCTCATGGCTTTTTGGTTGTTGGTGTGGGGACTCTGTACTGCAAGGCTGGCAAGCCATGTACAGCATGTCACTGGCAAAGCAACGTACTAGCGGTTGATGTGTAGCTAGGCAGTTTCACTTGGGAGCTGCACCCGTCAGATTGGGCACCGGGAGCTGAGCCATGTAGTGGTCTGCCTGCTTGGCATCTAGCAGGTTTTCTGGGGCCTGCGCCCATTGGAGCAAGGCATAGCCTTGCGGTATTGGTCAGCAGCTGTGCCGATTTTGTGTTTTCTTGCAGGGCGCTTGGCTGAATGCTGCGCTCCAGAACATGCTCGGTGCCATGTTTGTTTGTTTGTTTGTTTATTTGGTATAGCGCAAAAACCAAACCCGCAAGGGTAACTGGGCGCAGGCAGCACAAGGATACTTCAGAACTTGGTTACAAGACAAAAAACGGTTATACAGATAAGATGAACGCATATACAGGCAGTACAGAAATACAGAAATGCAGATAGAGCAGGTTGTCTAGAAACCAGTAATCTAGTTATACTCATCCGCAGTCTCTAGAATAAGTGGCGGTAAGGTGATCAGGCTAAGTGTCGATGGAACGAATCCAGGTGAGGACTTTCCGCCTGAAGCTAGTGTAGGGTTGGTCCATTCTGAGGTCAAGGGGGAGTCTGTTCCAGGTTTGAGCAGCTATGACCGGAAAGCTGGATCCGCCCGCTGTGCTCTTTTTATATCTGGGCACCACTAATGTGTAGGCATTCGTCATTCTGGTGGGCCGGTTTGAGATTCTCTTGTTGGCTCTGTTTACCAGGTAGGGGGGCGCTATGTTGTTAAGGCATTTAGAGGTAAGGGATAAGGTTTTAAGTGCAATCCTGTCTTTGATTTTTAGCCAATGGATATTCTTCCTAGCGGTGGAGATATGAACTCTGTTAGGAATGTTTAAGGCTACTCTGATAGCGTTATTTTGGAGCGTTTGGAGTTTGTCATGGATGTATTTGTTAGGACCAGCATATAGGGCATTACAGTAATCCAGCTTGGATATGATAAGTGCGTTCGCTAGAGTAATGCAACTAGTTTCCGTTAGGAATGGTCTGCATGCTCGGATCAGTTTGAAGGTGTATGCAGTGGAGGATGCTAGTGAGTTGGTTTGTTTCTTGAAGGTGAGCGCTGGCCCAAGATAGAGTTTTACCTGCAGGCATCACTTTAATGACATTATTGTCTATGTTAAATGAAGCATAATTAGGGTCCAATTTTTTGATGGCCAACTCTGAGCCAAGGATCTGTAACTCAGTTTTGTCGTCGTTCAGGCATAGGCCGTGAGATGCCATCCATGCCTGAATGAGGAGATATATCTTATTCACTAAGGCTGTGTCCGCCAAGAAGTTGCCCGAAAGGGGGATAAGGATCTGCGTGTCATCTGCGTAATTAGTGTAGATGACACCCAGTCTGTCCAACTTGTCGAACAAAGGCTTAGTGAAGATGTTATACATCGTTGGAGATACACATGATCCTTGGGGGACACCGCATGAAACTTGTGTGGGATCAGCAGCTGCTAGGGGGGAGAATACTCTCATTGTCCGGTTTGCCAGGAAGGATTGTACCCAGGTTATGGCATCACTTGAAAAATGAGCGGCAGAACTGAGGTGATTGCATAAAACTGTGTGATCTACCAAGTCGAAGGCCGCAGAAAGGTCAAGGAGGAGTAGCATAGCTGATTTGCCATTGTCCTTCAACTCGTCAATTTGGGTCTTGAGGTCAATCAAGGCTGTCTCGGTTCCATGAAGGGGACGGAAGCCTGATTGCCGAGAGCCTAGTAAATTGTTAGCTTCTAAGTAATCCTGAATTTGCAGATACGCTACTCTGTCGATGATTTTGAGCAAGAATGGGACGGTGGTGATGGGTCTGTAGTTTGTCGGTATAGCAGGGTCAAGTGTTTGTTTTTTTAGGAGGGGGAGCACCCAGGATTGTTTTAGGTTATTAGGCACTAGGTTTGACTTAAAGGATGCATTAATGAGTTTAGAGAAGAAGGGGGCTAGATCTCTAGCTGCATCTTTTATGATTTGGGGAGGGCAGTTATCTCCTTTGCAGTTGGATGGTTTTAGAGATAATATGATTTTTTCTGTCTCTAGTATGGTTATTTATCTGAAGCTGAATGGGTGAGGAATGTTAGGCTGGTTTAGGGACGGCTCTGATTGAGGTATGGGTTCAGTTTGCAGGAGCAGGGCGGCTTTTTTATTTGCAATTTTGGTTTGGAGCAGACTAATTTTTCCCGCCAGGGCATTTTGTATATTAGTGCACCAGAGTTTATTTTTAGGGATGTTATCAGTCGAGGGTATGGGTGATTCCATTTCCTGGAGGATAGAGAATAGTTCCTTGGTATCTGATTTAGCCTTAGATATTCTGTTGTTAAAGGTATTCCTTTTGGTGGTTATAATTTCCTTTTTATACTGTTTGGCAAATGTGGCTAATTTGATTTTGTTCTCCACCATGGGTGAGAGTTGCCAAATTGATTGTAACTTTCTTTTTTGGATTCTGAGGTCTTTCAGCTGTGGTGTGAACCAGTTGGTGAAATGACAGAGTTGTTTACTTTTGCGAGTTTTGGTGGGAGCAATCAAATCAAGTGCCTTAGTCATCGTGCTGTTGTAAACTTCCACAAGCAGAGTAGGGTCTGTAGTATTGTCTAGATTGTCGAGTGTGGGGAGAAGGTGTGGTAGGAGTCGTTCTGCTGTGATATCTTTTTTATTTCTGGTGGGGAGAGGCGGGGCCATGAGTATAGGTTTGGGTC
Organism: Ambystoma mexicanum; assembly: GCF_040938575.1. Taxonomy (NCBI): domain Eukaryota; kingdom Metazoa; phylum Chordata; class Amphibia; order Caudata; family Ambystomatidae; genus Ambystoma; species Ambystoma mexicanum. The sequence goes on from NC_090937.1 coordinate 1,531,162,138, forward strand.
GGATAAGGTCAAGTGAGGCGTTGAATACAATTAAGTAGTGGTCGGTCCAAGATTGTGGCAAAATGTTGGTGATGCTAATGTTGCAGTTCCGATCAGCAACCCAGTCTAAGGTCCTACCTTTGACGTGAGTGGGGGAGGAGACTTTTTGAGTTAAGGCATTGTCATTCAAGAGTGTAGCAACGGATAGGGCGTGTTTGTCATTACAGTCATTGAAGCCCAAGTTAAAGTCTCCCAGTAGTAGGATTTGAGCATGGTCTTTAGTGTTATTGGTTAAGATACTAGTTAGGTCATCTTCAAAGGATCCTAGTGGTCCAGGAGGTCTGTAGATGACGTGCATAGTGAGGGTACGGTTGCACGAGAGGTGAAGTTTAGCAGTAAGGAGTTCACATGATTGAAATAGTACGTTAGTAGCTAATTTGATGGGTAGAGTGGATTTGTGCATAATGGCTAGGCCACCTCCTTTGGTGTGAGGTCTGTCAACTCTTAGTAGTTGGTAGCCATCCGGTATTGCTAGCATGATGGCCGGACCAGCCGCCTCATGGAGCCATGTTTCGGTTATGACTAGTAGGCTAGGTTCTCCTTAGTTAAGGTGTCAGAGATCTCTGTAGGGTGGGCTACCATAGATCTAGCATTGACTAGTGAACGAGTTAGTGATAAGGTATTGGCTGGTGTAGTAGTAGGAGGTTGTTTATTTTTGATTAGGGTGTCTCTTTGTGACGGTGTCTGGTTGGATGTTGTGATAGGGGCAGATTTGGTATGTTGCGAGCGTTTGTTTGCTAGATCAATGTAACCTCTGTGGTTATAGTAGGATGATGGTTCATGTAGGCTGGGCAATCTTGCCCTCAGTCTCATGTTTCTCTTTAGGAGGGTGTGAGGCGGCAAATGCAAGTGCCATAGTGGTGAGGAGGCTCAGTATAAGGTGAAGTGTTTGGTGTGGGGAAGTTTTCATAGTGGTCATAGGCAGGGAAGAGTTGGTAAGGCAACTCCAGGTTTGGACTAAGGGTGTAGGCTGGTGGCGTGTGCAGGGTGTGTGTCTAAATTAGTTATGGTAATAGGGTGGCAAGGAGGTTGAGCAGTCTAGTGAGGTAGTCTAGGCGGGAGCAAGAGTGCTAAGACCTAGGTAGGCAGGCGAGCTGGGCAAGTATAAGTGGTGGCAAGCTGGCAATGCAGGTTAGTTGACTAAGGCAGTATTTCGCCTAGATGCGAGAGTCACAGCACAGCCAGAAATCACATTAAAAGCATAGTAAAAACCAGGGCAGTGTTTCACCTAGATGCGAGAGTCACAGCGCAGCCAGAAATCACATTAAAAGCATAGTAAAAACCAGGGCAGTGTTTCACCTAGATGCGAGAGTCACAGCGCAGCCAGAAATCACATTAAAAGCATAGTAAAAACCAGGGCAGTGTTTCACCTAGATGCGAGAGTCACAGCGCAGCCAGAAATCACATTAAGGAACAACATGTAACTAGTGCAGTTCACAGTGAGACGTTAGTTGCAATGTTTGTTCATGCATCAACTGAGTATCAAAGGAGTTGCTAGAGATAAATATTAAGGAGGTGATTTGCTAGAGAATATGTGGCATAATACTTGGCCTGATGATAAATAATCATTACATTCTCACGGCATGTGAGTCAACATCATAAGTCCTCAATGCCATGGCCTTGATAATCGAATGCGGCACTGGAGCTTTCTTTACTCATGTCCGCAGCAGGGGTGCCGAGTACGGGGGGGCTCCGGGGCCCGAGCCCCCCCCCCCGGCAAAATCAAGTCGGATCTGAGCCCCCCCCGGCCGGAGAGAAGTGATGCAGCATCGATGGCCCTTTCCATCGATACTGCATCACTTCTCTCCGGCCGGATAAAAGTGCGAACATGTCTGATTAAGCCCTCCCCTCTAGGACTCATATTGGTGTATGGTCCTGGAGGGGAGGGTTTAGGGCAGCCGTATTCAAACTGTGGGGCGCGCCTCATGCCCAGGGGGGCGCGCATCCACAGTTTGAAAAGAAAAACAAAAGAGGATAAATTACCAAAGGATCGGGCTGTTGCTTCATCAACAAGCAGCAGCCCGATCCACGGCCCCTGCCACACATGCTTAGTGCAACAGGGGCCGGGCCTTTGTAAGGCCTGGAGCTCCATTAACAGCCTATTTATGAAGACAAAAGAAGGTGTGTGGTTTTTATTTTCTTCATGAATAGGCTCCTAATGGAGCTTGAGGCCCCACAAAGGCCCGGCCTCTGTCGCACTATGGGTGGTGGCAGCAGGGTAGTTTCTAGCCCATTTGGTGCCCAGGGTGAAACACTAGGAATGAGCCCCCCTAACTCGTGCCCCACTCCCACCGCACCCCACTCCCACCGCACCCTGCGCGCCACTCCCAAACTCAATATAACACTGCACAACATTGGGACACAGGGACCAGTGGAGGCAAAACAATGGGACACAGGGACCAGTGGGGGCACAACAGTGGGACATGGGGACCAGTGGGGGCACACATTTGGACACGGGGACCAGTGGGGGCAGGGGACCAGTGGGGGCATACATTGGGACATGGGGACCAGTTGGGGCACAACATTGGGACACAGGGACACAGGGACCCGTGGGGGCACAACAGTGGGACACAGGGACCAGTGGGGGCACACATTGGGACACAGTGGGACATGGGGACCAGTGGGGGCACACATTGTGGCACGGGGACCAGTGGGGGCACACATTGTGACACAGGGACCAGTGAGGGCACACATTGAGACACAGGAACCAGTGGGGGCACACAGTGTGAAAAGGGGACCAGTGGGGCAGGGGACCAGTGGGGCACACACTGGGACACGGCGACCAGTGGGGCCACACATTGGGACACATTGGGACACAGGGACCATTGGGGGCACACATTGGGAAACAGTGGGACTCAGGGACCAGTGGGGGCACATATTGTGGCACGGGGACCAGTGGGGGCACACATTGTGACACAGGGACCAGTGGGGGCACACATTGAGACACAGGGACCAGTGGGGGCACACAATGGGACACAGTGGGGGCACTCATTGGGACACAGTGGGGGACCAGTGAAAACACACACTCTCATACTTTCATGCTGACACAAACACACACTTAGTACACGCACACGAGAACAATCATGCATAGTACGGCTCCGACAGGGAAAACAAAACAAAGGGGTCAAGGACTAAGAAGAACAAAGCATAATAAAATAAACATGGCACCTACCTTCTTTCTGATGAAGCGGTGCACCATGCACACAAACAAGCCCGAGCTGCAAAGAAATGTTTCTGCCAGGAACGCTGCAAGGGAAGCAGTGAACTCTTCGAATCTAGGGTCCAACACCGGGAAGCCAGGAACGCAGAAAGGACAGCAGCCGTCTGGAGCACAGGCTACAGCCAGCAGCAAAGGTGGGCAGCCATCAGGAAAGGCACCTTTTTATGCCCCCAGTCCACCCCCACCCCAAGTGGCGCAAAAGTCAAGGGAGGGGGTGGGCTGGGAGCCTGCTCTGACTTCCGTAATGTCACGTAGTACTTTTGTACTACGTGACATTACAGTCAGAAGAGGCAGCGCCTGCACCTGCTACGGCGCTGCCGAACTCTCTGCCCTCGGCAATCGCCGCCACAAACCCAGACATGTGAACCCCTCCAGCCAGGGGCAGGGACCGGGGCATTTGCGTCCCCGGGGCAATTGCACCCCAGGCAGCTGCCCGCCTTGCCCGTGCCAAGAAACGGGCCTGGGTGGCAGCAGTGGTGTGTATAGACAGCCGCTCTGTCCACGGACAGATATGACACCCCAAAAAGGCTCAAAAAGTTCCAAAAAGTATGTAGAAAGCCAGTTTCATTGTCTGGGACATGTGCAATTTGTACTGTAAAATACTTTGGATTGTCTGAAAAAGAACTTTTAAAATGTTTGGGGACCTGGACAGTGTCCGCAAATCAGGACACACTCTAGCGTGGGTGCGGTCACATGATGATGTTGCGAACATATCCGCGAAGGGAACGGGTGTCCGCAGGACACCAAATGCACAGGAACGGCTGTGCGCATGCGCACGGGTGTTCTATGGATGGTGTTCGGGTCCTCAAACTAATTAAAAGTGCGACACAAGTGAGACGGAAAGTTATGGACAGGCGCAGTGTTCGTAGGATTTATGGGTGTGGTGTGCTTGTGTGTAGATGTTCTACAGAGACTGTACAGACAGGTATAGTGTCCTTAGAGCACCCTCATTTTGGTTAATTGCAAACATTCCAGACACCGGTGTGTTCTAAGAACAGTTCAATTTTTCTTGCGTACAGTACGGACAGATAGAGTGTCCTTAGGACACCTCCATTTTGTCTATTTACGGACAACCCAGACACTGCGCATGTTCTAAGAACAGTTCATTTTGCTTTCGTACAGTATGACAGGTATAGTGTCCTTCGGACACCTCCATTTTGTTTACTTACGGACATCCCGGACACCGGGTGTGTTCTAAGAACAGTTCCATCTTGCTTGCGTGCAGTACGGACTGGTATAGTGTCCTTAGGACACCTCCATTTTGTTTACTTACGGACATCCCGGACACCGAGTATGTTCTAAGAACAGTTCCATCTTGCTTGCGAACGGTACAGAAGGGTATAGTGTCCTTAGGACACCCCCATTTTGGTTAATTATGACATACCGGACACCCGTGCTGTCCGCGGACACCACAACTGCCTTTTTAAAAAAAATAACACACAGGACTGAATTAAAACACACATAATATTTTTTTTATTATATACAGATACAATATTTATGAAAGAGAAGGGAAGCAGAAACTGACACAAATACAGGGGAATTAGGGGTTTGGAGAGGATGGATGGGAGGGGCTGAAGGGATGGAAGTCTCATCAAAACGTTTTTCATGGTGTTGAGGGTTTGGGGATAGTTGACTGGGACATGGAGAGGGGGAACAGATGCATGTGGGACAATAATATTTAATTTTCTCTTTGATGTGGTCCTCCACAAAATGTTTCAAAAGATTAACATTTTCCATAAGCATGTCCATTTTTTGTTCCATGCGCTGCAGAGTATTTTCTAATGTCTCTTTTGGTGTATTATTTTCAATGTGTGTATGGTCTGTTAAAAGAAAATACATATGTTAAGTGCACTTAAAGTAATGATTATTAATTTGCTTATAAAGAGAAGTGTCTACCATTAGTATCACTGTCTTCAGACATTTCCTCACATGGGAAATTTTCCTCAAGCCATTCCAAAGTACTGGACATTTCTGTCTAAAAAAATAATAATACTTTTAGTGTACCTAATACAGAAAGTTTAGAAATATATAAGAAAAATTAAGTTTACGTACTAGTTTCTGGTAAATTGTGTTCTTACTGTTGTGTAGGTCTGCTGTTGCTCCTAGCTGTGCAGTTTCTTTTTTGTTTTGGTATATTCCATTTTAGTACATGTGGTATTTAAATGGATGGTTCATGTGTTACATATATAGGTTTCACTTCTTATTTATTATTACATATATTTTGTTTATATGCTGCTTTTTGAACTTGTTCAGTGTTTATATAGCATGATAGAACAATCTAAGATACCCCTAAGTTTTTGGGTAGTGTTGCTGTTGTCCACGTCCATCTGCGGACATACGCACAGTCCGCGGACATCAAAATCACTAGCAAGGAGTAAGGGATGTTCTATGTTACATGTATATAAAGTAAGGGAATCCTAGTAAACATCTATCAAATTCACACTATGTATATGTGTATTCAGTAAAAAAAAACTTTGATAAAGGGAGGTCATGGTTAAGTTGCGCTACTAAAAACCTATGAAATTTAGTAAAAAAACTTTGTTAAAGAGACGTTATGGTTAAGTTGCGCTACTAAAAACCTATGAAATTCAGTAAAAAAACTTTGTTAAAGGGACGATATGGTTCAAAGTAAAACCGAAAAACCCCTGAAATTCACTAGTTATGGTAAGCTAAGCAACCATAACTTGCACCACCATCTAAAATGATATTGTGCTTTGATTTTTATGTTTTGGTTCCTGGGCTACTCACAACGCCTTGCATTTGGTTATCTATGTTACATTAATTCTTTTGAAATCTAATTAGAATTGATGAATTTAACTTTTTTTTGGTTTGAAGATTAGCCCTGATCTGAGAAAGGTGCTGTGATCTCCGAAACAAGTGTCATCACGTGTCATCACATAGGGCCAATTTAAGAAATAAAATTGGCCACTCAATAAAAACTTGAGTGGGTTTCACATGAATTATTGTGTGACAGCTCTACTTTTATGTGGAGCATGAACAAATATGAAAGAACATTGCACCATTAGATACCAAAATATATGCAAAGGCTTTAGCGAATCGCATGCTCCCATTAATGCCTATAATTCATAGAGATCAAGCCAGTGTTATCTCGGGTAGGTCCACATCCCTCAACTTTCGTCGCCTGTTTAATGTAATGGTCGGGTTTGATCCCACGACTGAGACAGTGGCAGTGACCATTGATGCACAAAAGGCATTTCACATGGTCTCATGGGAATAGCTGCTTGTAATGCTAGAGAAAATGGGTTTGGGCTCTGAAATGATCCGCTACCTCAGGCTTTTATATACCCGTCCGTTGGCTAGGGTGCTGGTAAACTCGTGTGTGTCAGAGCAATTTGCCCTCGAGAGAGGTTACCAGTAGGATTGCCCCATTTCCCCCATCCTCTTTTCTCTGGCTATTGAGTCGATGGTGGACCTGAAACGCGACCGCCACAAATACTGCAGCGTTCATATCAATGGCCCCCCTTAGATAATCCCTCTACATTCTGATGATGTACTACTTTATATTAGAGATCCACAGACAAATCTAGACCCTGTTCTACGGGATATCACGCAGGTCGGTGAAGCCTCCAGATTCACAATAAGCTACTCTAAATCAGAGATTTTTCCCTTGACACCTAGCACTAAAGGACTGCAAGGTGATTACTCTCTTCGGTGGGCCCAGATTATTACATATCTGGCAGTGGGGGTATCTAGAGATAGAACTACCCTCCTCTGAGATAATTATCTTGCACTGGAGCGAAATATGGGGGTTTAGATTAGCTAGGTGGACACTGCTGCCAGTCGCGGCTGTCCCTCTTCAAGATGATCCTACTACCCAAGCTCCTATATGCATTTGCTGATGTCCCCATTTGGCCCGGAAAACCCTTTTTTTTCTAGAGAACATGGGTCACTCCAACAGTTCATAAGCCATGGAGGTGCCATCCTGAAAAAGTGTCCAGATATGACTCTCCCTTATTCAAAGTCAGGGCTATGTGGCCCATGCGGCCCCTCATCTTGAAATATACTGGTTAGCAGCGAAAGCCCAATACACCTCCTACTGGTAGGATGGCGGGACGTCTCCGCACATGTTAAGTTGGAAAGGCTGGAGCGGGCAAGTCAGACCTTAAGACACTAATTTTACATCGAAGATATAGGGATGATTGCCTGTTTGATTCAGTGTCTGTTAAGATTTGTGCCTGGCACTCCATTTTCTCTAAGATCAGTGAGGCTATGCCTTATTACAAATGGTTTCCTCTCTGGAAATTCCCCGGACTGGGGCTCACACGGTATGGGTCCTTGGCCCTGCATTGGGAGCGCCTGGGCTATGGCGCACTGGCAGATCTGTTTCCAGAAGGGAGATTTATTACACCGCAGGCATGGCGTCAGGAGCATGCAAACACGGTTGTGGAGGTGATACAATGCTTCAGCATCCGTGCTGCAGTTGCGGCTTAGTGGCCTGATTACACTACTGAGCCCTCTGAGAGTGCGAAGCTGTTACATATTGCGAACTCTGGTAGAAGTAGGCAGCTCCTCTCCACATTGTACAAAATGGTATTGAATACATTGAAACCCTCTTCTCTAACGGTGAGGCTCAAAAGGGCTGAAAATGTGGGTATTGAGCCGTCGGATGCCCAGTTGAAGCAAATGTGTATGCATGCTAAGAATGTATCATTGAATTCGAAATTTAAATTGTTAAATAGACTTTATTACACACCTTGGAAACTGGGTACGATGTATTGATCTGGAGAATACCACTGTCTAAGAAGCTGCTCACAAAATGCCGATCACATGCAAATGGTCTGGGGCTGCACCCATCTAGATGCTTTTTGGGACTCCGCTCTTAAAACATTGTCAGAGGTGGTAGGCGTATTGTTTGGAGTGTGGGCTAAGTTTCTGAATAAAAGGTTACGGTCATTTGCTAATATTGGTTGCGTGATGGCTAAACAGTGCACACTGCAGAAGTGGAAGGAGAGAAACCCACCTGTCGTCCAGGCGTGGTTGGTTGCACTCACCTGGGCCCAAAACTGTGAAGAGGCTTATATCGAGAACTTGCCCCATACCTCCAGGCCCAAAGATGTGTGGGCAGAGTTCAGCTCTAATCTGACTAGCCAAGCCCTAACCTAAAACTACTGCACTTTACCAAGCTGAACTGAAATGGAAACCTGTGGCCGTAATGCATACATGTTAAGAATCCTATTGCCTGTCAACCTGCATATCATTGATTGTTTGTATACATTAACCCAGTCTGAAACCAATTGTGGTTTATTGTACTGTGCCTTTCTGCCAAGTTTAAAAGAAAGGTTACAAAAATAAAATGAAACAAATCCTTGGTGATGGTCATCCTTGCCTCCAAGTTCTCCTTGACCTCTCAGCAGCATTTGACACAGTAGACCACCAGACACTCACTGACAATCTACATCTCTGCATGGGGACCAGCGAGATATCGTCCTCAGCTGGTTCAAATCCTACCTTGCGATCTGCCAGCAGTTTGTACAAATGGATTCTTCCAGATCACCCACTCTACCCATTATCTGTAGAGTCCTGCAAGGATCCATCCTGTCCCCTGTGATATTCAATCTTTACATGGAACCTCTCGGAACCCTCCTCTCTCCACACAAAATCCACATTCACCAATACGAAGATGACACACAGATCTACCTCAAGCTATCCTCCATCGAAGACATCCACAGACTCAAGGTCTGCATCACATTTCTCTAGTCCTGGATGTCCAGTTCTTACCTGAAGCTCAAGCCCTCCAACACTGAATTTCTACTGCTGACCAACACCACCAAACAACCTGACATCCAGCCCTGGCTCTCTATGAACCTCGAGTAATTCACACCGCCGCTGACCCCAGTGCCAAGTCATCGACAGACACCTCACGTTCAAACCGCACATAGCAAGGAAGTCACAAACTGCCTGGTACCAACTTTCTCTCCTGCGGAAAATCAAGCCCTTCATCCCAGAAAATAACTTCAGATCAGCTGTCCAACCCTTGGTCCTCTCCCACCTGGATGATGGCAATGCCCTTTTGGAAGGCCTTCCGGCGACTACCCTGCCACCCCAGAAATGGGTCCTGCATGCTGCAGCAAGACTCATTAAAGGTCTCTGCAAATTTAATCACATCACACCAATCCTGCGATCCACCAGAACCAAGGAAATGTGCAGACTTAAATTACGACAGCGCAGAAAGGAAAGAACCAGAAGACAGGCCTTCTCGGACTCCTCTCCAAGACTCTGGAACCTCCTCCCTTTGAAAATCAGACTTGCCTCATCACTTTTATAGTTCAGTAAAGAGCTCAAGATCTTCCTCTTCAAGGAATGGCTCCTCCTTAGCACCTACATCCGCACACCCTGCACATCCCATCCCATCTGAGACTTGGTGATCTGCTCCCAACTATCTTCCCCCCATCCTGCAAATTGGCCACCCTCCCATGTTCACGCCCCACTCATTTTTTCTCTGCGTTCCTCACTGTGTTCTTCCTCCTATGATTGTAAAGCACTCTGTCAGCTCTCAATAAATACCCTAAAAATAAAAATAATAATAATAGCTTTAGTCCGCTTAGTGGTCGTTGGTGGGGATTTTTAGGTGTTGCGAATTCTGGCAGGTGGTTCCAGTTAAACAGGAGTGTGATTTCATTCTTCATTCTTATTCTGTTTTCCATTCTTGTTTCTTTTTTCTTCTTGTATCATTGCATGTTTGTGGTCTTTATGTGTCTGGCTATTGTGGCGTGGTGTTGTACGGTGGGTTTGGTGTGTAATTACATTGTTTTCAGTGTTAGCCTTCCTGCTTATGCAGTTCTCTGATGTTGCTTGATTCCCTGTTGGTTTTGAACTGACTAAATGAGTCATGTTTTTTTTATTGGGACGATTGATGTGAGTTTAGAGGTAATGTTGGGTGCCTCCCTGTAGTTCTAGGTCTGTGGTGGCTTGTTTTGTCCCAGGTGTAGCGGATTTGTCCTTTGTGTTGGGTGCAATGTCCTCCTGGGACGACTTGTAGCATTGTCTCAGTGGGAGGTTGATGTGCTGTAACCCACAGTGGCGTCTGCCTCGCTGTGGATGTGGGATCGTGGTATTTTGCTTTTTTACCTCAGTCTTGGATTCGGGTTTGTGATGTTTTCCAGGGGCGGGTTGCTTTCTTTACTGAGATCAGTGATAGATCGATGTGCTTCAACATACAGTGGCGTCTGTCTGCTGTGGTTGTAGGATTGTGATAGTTTGCTTTTTTCACCTCTGTCTTGGATTGGAGTTGGTGATATATTCCAGGGGTGGGTGTCCTCCTGGGTTGCTCTCTTTCCTGGGATCAGTGGTAGATTGATGTTCAGCAACACACAGTGGAATTTGCTTTGCTGTGGTTGTAGGATTGCGATGGCTTGCTCCATCACCTTGGTCTTGGGTTCGGGTTGGTGATATATTGAAGAGCCGGTGCCATCCTGTGCTGACTACTTTCCTGGTCTCAACGGTAAGTCGACGTGCTGCAACACACAGTGGCGTCTGCCTTGGCTGTGGTTTTAGGATTGTGATGTCTTGCTTTTTTAACCTCTGTCATGGATTCGAGTTGGTGATATATTCCATGGGTGGGTGTCCTACTGGGTTGCTTTCTTTCCTGGGATCAGTGGTAGATTGATGTGCGGCAACACACAGTGGCATCTACTTTGCTGGGGTTGTAGGATTGTGGTGGCTTGCTCTATCACCTCAGTCTTGGGTTCAGGTTGGTCATATATTCCAGAGCCGGTGCCCTCCTGTGCTGATTACTTTCCTGGTCTCAAGGGCAAGTCGATGTGCTGCAACACGCAGTGACGTCTGCCTCGCTGTGGTTGTGGTGGCTTGTTTCACTCCATTGTCTTGTCTCATGGTTGTATTTTATTTGTTTTTGCTTTTGATTGATTGGTTGCTGAGATATGCAGCGTTTCAGGGTTCCTTGAGGCGGAAGCCTCCCTTTGGAACTGGTCTCATGGTTGTGACAGTGGAGTGATAACAAGGCAGAAAATCGACTTTTCGTACTCTAATGGCTAAATACAATTAGTGGCAAAATACAAACAGTGGCGTGATGACAGGGTGCCATTATTCAAACAGTGGCGTGATGACAGGGTGCCATAGTACAAACAGTGGTGTGAGGAAAGGGCTGCAAAATTTACTTTTGGGGCACTTTGTGGGCTAAACGCAAGTAGTAGCACTACACAAACAGTGGTGTGATAACAAGGCAGAAAACCGTACAGCAACTAAATCAATACAATTCTAGTCTGGAAAAATTCAAAACACTGTTAACTAACTCAGTGCGATTCTAGTGTGGCTAATTTCAAAATCAGCGTTAACCAATTTATTACAATTTTAGTATGGCTAAATTCAAGGGGATCAAGTTAGTATAGTTCTAGTATGGCTAGATTGAAAAGCAGCATTAACTAAATCAATACAATTCTAGGCTAAGTTCAAAACCAGTGGGAAGTTAATACAGTTAACCTCCTACTCTCACCAGAAACAAGAAGAACATTACATCAGAATGACTCCCGAATCTACTCCCCACACTTAACACACTCCCCGACAACCTGGATCCAGAGATCCTGGTTGAAGAATACAACAAGGTCATGGTTACTTCGTTGGACCTCATTGCCCGACTTAAACTCAGACCTAGTAAACCGAAAACGCACCTTAACAAATGGTACACACCATTCCTCAAAAACCTAAGGCAGCAAAAAAGAAACTGCGAGGCCACCTGGAAAAAAATCCCCCTCAGCCGCAAACAAACTTAAACTTTCCAAACTAGCCGTACTTTATAAAAAAGAAATCTACCTGGCTAAACGAACCTCCTTTGACTTTCGCATATCCCAAGCTAAATCTAATATGAAAGAACTCTTCTCTATACTTAAAGAAGTAGAAACCTCCATACTACCCCCTGATACTTGCACCAAAGATAAAAACTGGTGTTCAGAAATTCAAAATGCCTTGGCAAATAAGATTGTGACCCTTCAAAGCAGAATTTCTAGCAAAAAAGCTGCCCTAAAAGACACTTTCCCATCCAAAACTCCGGATAAGCTCACGACCACAGATCTCATCCGCTTCAAGTTCTCTAAAGTCAGTACTCTTGACGTAGAAAAAATTATCCTGTCTCTGAAACCATCCAATTGCCAGGGAGATCTGTGCCCAGCACAGCTCATCAAAGATGCCACCCGCAACCTCTCCCCCTTCATCACTAAACTGATCAATGCCTCCTTCACCACTGGCTCCATCCCCACCAATCTAAAACAATCCTGGGTACTTCCATTACTAAAATAAACTACTCTTGACCCAGCCATACCCGCAAATTACCGACCCATAACGACTGTTCCCTTCCTACTAAAAATCGTAGACAAGGTCGCCTATGTACAAATACAGAAGCACCTGGAAGAACACCACCTCTTAGGATCCAGACAATCAGGGTTCCGTCCTCAACACGGGACTGAAACTGCACTCATCGATCTGAAAGCTCAGATTGAACACTCAGGGGCAAGGGGCAAGTTTCCTTACTCCTCCTCCTTGACCTATCTGCAGCTTTCGATTTGGTCGACCATTCTGTCCTATGCTCACACCTCCACACAGCAGCACACTTCTATGCCGAGGCCATTACCTGGATCACCTCATTCCTTAACGGAAGAACTATGAGGGTTTTCTCTCCCACTGCTGCAGCAGACCCTATACCCATCACTTGTGGTGTCCCACAGGGCTCCTGCGTCTCCCCCACACTGTACAACATATTTACCAAGCTCCTTTTCAATGATTTGGATCATCTCGGTATCACCTACACTAATTACACAGATGATACCCTCCTTCCGCTTTCTGGAGATTATGGAAAGGATTTGGCCTTGCAAAATAGGGTGTATATCATCATTCAGGCATGGATGGCCACTCACGGACTATGCCTGAATGATGAGAAAACGGAGCTTATCATCCTGGGTACTACATCCAGTTTAAAGAAACTTAGCCCGGCCTACAACTCCTTCATGATAGATGGGAACAATATCAAAGTTGGACAGGAGGTCAAAACATTGGGATTCTACTTGGATTCTCACTTTTCCTTCAAAAGACAACTGAGTTCCCTGGCATCCTCATCTGCATACACGTGCAAATTAATCTGCTCAGCTAAACCATTTCTGTCAGACACTAGCTGCCTCACACTCACTAGAGCCCTTATACTATCCCGTCTTGACTATTGTAACACCCTTTACCTGGGAACCTCCAAGGCTACCACCAGCAAGCTACAAACCCTCCAGAATAATGCCCTGAGAGCAGCCCTAGGCATCCCCAGAAGAGACCACATTTCAGGACTCAGCCAACAGAACAACTGGCTCTCCACGAGAGACAAAATTCTCCTAAAAACGGCATCACTTACCTACAAATCTCTTAACAATGCCGCCCCGATCTACTTGATTAACAGATTCCATAGACAAGCCTCCTCGAGACCCCTCAGAACTGCATACAAAGACTGCCTCTCTGTCCCAAACTTCAAACTTGCCACTATAGGAGGTAACAGTTTCCCGGTAAAAGCAGCCAAACTGTGGAACTCCTTGCCTCCCAACCTTAGAGTAGACATGCCCTACCTGAATTTCCGATCCAAGGTAGTTTCATGGCTGAAATTGAAGGACCACCAAGGTAGCTAAGTGCCAAGGCTATCCCTTCATGCTATCCGCACACAGTGTACCCACTTTGTACTCTTGTATATACTGTATATATTGCCTGTTTGTCTCATTATGCTTTGTATATACTTCCATTCTCAATAAACACATTTTATATTTTGTAACTAAGCTTCGCATATTCTTGTAAATGCTGCGCCCTGATACCCCTGGGTACATCCGCGCATTATAAATAATAAAACAAACAAACACCAAACAGATCTAGTGTGGTAAATTCAAAAGTGGCAGGATTACAATTCTGAGGTGTTTAAATTCAAAGCAGCAGACAGCAAAACAGTACAGTAATTCTTATGCAGTGCCACTGATGCGGCAGCAACGATTGGCGGTGATTCAACCCTAGCTGTGGCAAAATTCAAATGTGGTGCACTACATTTGGGTAACTCTGGGAGACAAAATGCAAGTATGGGAAATATAGACCGTGGCAAGTTTTTAAGCAGCAATCTAAACTAGGAAACCTAGTCGCGCAAATTGGTAGTGGGACAAAATGCAGCAAGTGGTGAGATACTAGGTTCATAGTATTGTACAGGTAATGATGTTCTCCACAACAGATTTTGTGCAAACTGATCTTCTGAAATTGGCCGAATCAATTTTATTATACTTAAATAAAACGGATTTGGCCAATTTCAGAAGGTACCAGGCCTTTGAAGGGTTTAAACTAGCAAGTAGCAGGACACTTTGCATTTCATATCGTAATATTTAGTGAAGACATCCCTTACCTGGAAATCGCTGTTGAAGAGGAGCGTGGTGCCCTGCAGGGCTGAGGTGCCAGGCGACCAGCCAAACATGGATGGTTGGCACCTTATGGCAGTGCGCTTAGGCTCGGCCGTTCGCCGGCTGCCCTAAGAGCTGTACTTAAGAAATGGAGAGTGGGAGGAGAGAGGAAAGAGGACAGAAACAAACCAAGGCTAGACCACAAAGGCAATGTCCTCTAGGAGAAATCCAGCACAACAAAACGGATTGGAAATCACACTAACAACACAGATAATTTCTCCAAAAAGACTCCAAACAGGCTGTAAACTCCTTACCAAGTACTTGCTGCACAGGATGGCTATGGATAGGTCATAAAAGAACATATTATCACAGTTGTTAAAATCATGAGGGATCTGCCATTAAGTGCAACATCCAAAAAAGTGAAATATATTATTTGCTGGTATGATAGACACTTCTTAGTCTTCTGCTGGGTGACGGGCGGGTCTTTTATGCATTTTCATGGAATAGACACCAACCGGTTAAGGTCTTAGTTATTTTGATATTTCTCAATTCATTGTTGAGAGCATGTACAGAGCACGTTGTGAGCATGTTGCAGCAGTCCTAAATAAGTTTCCTGTCGATGTCTCCAAAGGGGAAGAGACACAAGCTAGCACGGCATTCAGAAATCCTGCGTTGGGATTTCTTTCATGAGGCCAAGCTCCTATATAGTTGCGGATGGGTTTGGCAGCCCCTGCAACACATTCTCAGGTTCATTACAGAAGCCTCTGTACTGGAGCTACTCACAGGGCCATCACATCATGGACTGTGCATACTAAGCCCTTGGCATTGGTCATGAGCAAGAAAGCTGTACATGAATAGAAGCCCACAGAAAGAAGCTAATGTTCTTCATTGACCTTTGGATCACATGTGACCCCAGATGTGGCATCCCATCAGTAAGACATTACATTGAAGATCTCTCTATACACAACTCACAAGTGTGGTTCAAACCCATGTTTAGCAGCCATCACTGGTGCTAGGATGAGCTATAGATGGGGCCCTCTTCCCAGATAATCATCAGTGATCCCTCCAAGAGGGGGATTATGTCTGACCTCACAAACTATGGGGCCTGTTATTTGAAGTAGGACCCAGCAATGGAGAAGCAGATGACAGAAAATACTTATGCAGCGACCTGCCTGCCTCTCTTCCAGAAGCCATCAGCATCGGGCCAGCCTTGCAACTTTCCAACCACCTTGCACCCTGCACTAACTCACTAAAAGCTGAGCCTCAGCAACTTCAAATATATGGGAAAGGACACAGGCATTAATGGTAGTTTATTGTCATACTCCCAACTGGAAGCATCCCATTGATCAATTGTCCACAATGCATTAAGCACATTTTCTAAATGGCAGAGTGTGTCCAACCACAAGTTCGCCAGGTCAATTTGTATAGGTTACCAAAATGAAACCCCATGTTGATGCTCACCAAGCAGAATGGATGTGATCTAGCAGTTGGGCAAGACTGTCCCTTTGTGTTGCAAGGCCAAGGCCGATTTGCATTTGTTATGCAATGCTATGGTTTGTTCATTATTCTTGCAATGGGCCCTTACAATAGGTAGCTTCCTGGCACCGCTCTAGACTGATCCCTATACCATTGCACCTTTAGACATTGCCTTTGCATGGAAAAATGTATGTCTTGGCCAACATCCTAAAGCATAAGTGGGTTTTCATGGTTTTGATGGGCAGGGGTATGAAATGACATTGTTCTGCAGCACTGTGTCCACCTAGACGTACTCTTTTGAATTTTTGCCCAAAGAGCTGGGGTTTTGTTTCATTACTAAGTCTACATAAATGAGCATATCTTTCCACTTTCTGTCTTAAAAACTAATCAGCGCTTTAACGGCAGCCGAGGCATTGACGGGGTGATGTGTTCTATGTAGTTTAAGAAGATGGGTTTGCGTGCTCTGCACTCCCTGGAGTTGAGAAAAATGTTATTTAGGGATTGCCACAAAGACAGTATTGGCATTCTCCAAATATATCATGGCGAATGCCAGAATGGCCACGGTACTCGAGGAAATGTATGCTATGGTAAAGAATAGCTTCAGCAGTGTGTGTGAGAAAATATGCCAAACGAAATCCAGCCCAGCCTCATTGTTCACATCCAAGACATGAGCCATGGAAACAAAATGGAGACAGACAATCCACCTTGAAGTATCTCAAACTATGCTATATTCACACCCGGGGAAGGGTGCTTAGCCAATCAGGTGGCTGGAACAGCGAGCGCGAATACACATTCTCCACCCAATGCTTCCAGACACCCGAAGACTTTCCTTTTTTTCTTGGGAGATTGGCTGTGCAAGTAACCACAATTTCTTGCGAGAAATAAAACCTTTGCACCCTGGCTAAACTCCGGGGAGTGAATGGCTCTCACCCCCGCTGTGGGGGGCCGACATGGCCGGTAACAGCTCACAGCCTTTGCTCTGGCCGGACCTTTACCACTCATGTCTGCCCCCCACAGCAGGGGTGAAATCCATATTCGCACTCTGGGAAGGGTGCTTAGACAATCAGGTGTCCGGAACAGTGGGCGGGAATACACATTCTCCACCTGCTGCTTCCAGCCACCCAAAGCCCATCCCTGTGTGGTTCCATTTCTTTTTATTTTTTAACATGAGGAGGCAACAGGGAACAACAGGGTCGCATTAGAATTTTGGCGGTGCTGGAAAAAAGTGGAGGTAATTCTGTTACCTCCATATTACCACTGTCGGAATTACCACCTTCATGCTGGAGATAGAGCCTCCACTTTACCTGGATAACATCAACTGCTCCACATGAATGCTTGCCTATAATTATGGGGTTGTTACCTAACTGTATCACAACCTTTTCCTTTTTTTGCACTAACCTTGAAAGGTGTCTAAATCACCTTGGGAAAGATTCAAATCTCTTCACCAGGAGACCCTAATCCCTCTTCTGTGGTTGGAACACACTCATATCTCTTAGCCCCTTACCTATGTGATGTTTTCAATTCCTCCCATAGTGACCTTTTCATCCTGTTTCAAGCATGCCATCACTCTCCCATATATCATAATAACCTACATTAGACTTCAGCTGACCCGCAAGTTACCATGCCATTGCCATCTTACTCTAGGCTTCTAAAATTCTAAAAAAAACATGGGTCACACGGCAGCTGCAAAAGCCATCTTTCACCATCCTATTCCAGAAAACTTCCAATCAGAGTTTAGTTCCGGTCAAGGCGCAGAGGTTGATTACTGACTTTCCGAGAACGACATTCTTCAGGCATCCGATAAAAGGCAAGTTTGCCTTCTTAGTCTAGCTGGCTCATCCATCTCATTGAACACCATGAACCACAAGATCCTTCTCAAATGTCTACTCTGCTCTTCCACCTATTGTCACCCTTTTTTCTATCCAGTCGCTCGAAACACATTCAACTGGGTTCTCCTCTATGCAATACAAACTCAACTTGTGAGGTGCCTCAAGTCTCCCCACATTCTCCTCTGCTAGTTAATCTCTTTCTTAGAACCCTCATCTCTGTTCTGAAAATGTTTCTCCCTCATCTCTATTCTGAAAATGTTCCTTGTCAGTCGCATGCAGATGGCACTCAACGTTACATTCACATCTTCTCTCTACAGTCAACTGTAGTGTTGCTGAATTGGGAAATACTGCTTTGTGGCATTTCGAACGTTTGCCTGCTGCTGCCACTATTATCTCAGCATTGCGAGCTGTAAGGGGCTCTTGCTGAGCACCGGCCGCTTCCTGGAGGAGGCAGAGCCTACCGGCGGTCACGTGACCAATCACGTGACTTTCTGCACTACAAAGCGCAGACCCAACCACCCTTGCAGCGTTAAGCCCGACGGGGTAAAGGGCGCTGGCTGTTGTGCAGCTGTTAGGCGCTGGAGGAGCACTTATAAGGTAACTGAGTTGAGGTTCATTGCTACATTATTAAGCACTGATAGCTGACTGAGGTTTCTCCAGCACAAAAACGGCCCCCTATACAAGGCACATACAAAGTATTTTGATGGTCATAGGTTTGTGGGGTGTTATATTCATAAGCCAGTACCCTACATAAAAGTGGCATTCTGAGGATTAAGTAAGGTTATAACTTGAAATCAATCCCCTTATTAAAAACCAAACAGTTCACTTTGTGTAAGCTTACTCGGCTCGGCTGATCCAACTAACTTATTTCCTCTTCTTCTTCTCCATCATGCTAGTAAATGAGACTTCGTAGTTCTCCATTCTTAGAAGACATGTCTGATCAGGAAGGCTCATACTTGGGTGGGGGGATGAAGTAGGGCAAGCTGTGCCCAACACTCCTGCCCCAATACCATTTCAGTCAGCCCATGTTACCACACATGCTCTTATTCACATGGATGGACAGCAAATAATGGAGGATACTGCTCCTTCATCCCTCATCCAGAAAGGATGGAAGCAAGGGTTGGAATATACAATTACGACAAAGAAGATTCAGAGCAGAATAAATGATCATTTCTCCAGGAAAAGAAATAAGAGCGCAAACGATCTAGCTGACATAATTGATACCACATGGCAGCCCCTCGACTGTGCTCAAGAGGGTGAAGAAAGGACACCACCGATAGAACGACTCCAGAAAAATCCATTGCCATTGGATGCACGCTCACAAAATGAGACAAGATTGCCTACACATCAGGATCACCAAGAAGGTTCCCTCGTCACTCCTTTAGACGGCTCACCACCTGCTAGCGAGAGCACATTGACAGCCTTAAGCTATGTGTTACACTCTCTGGTCTCTGTCTTTGAACTTTTAAAATCGGAGGTGCAAACTCAAGCAGGATTACTGTTGGAACTGTCTAATGAGATGCCCAAGAACGAATCAGCAATGGTAGCGCTAAGCAACATCATGAACACCATCCTGATCCCTATCCTTAAAGAAACACATGTAGAGGGAGTGAAACAAGGGTTAGACATTGCCCAAATCTTCAGTTTACTGAAGGAGGGGACAAAGGGAAATGTCATTACACAGGAGCTCCTAAAAGACCTCCCATTGAAAATCCAAAACCTCCAAACCTCTGCTCAGCCTACTAGTGAAGAGGGTCTTAAGGATAGTTCAATCTTCGATGATACCCCGCTATCAGAACCTACTTTGGAAGAATTGAGGAGACTGGCAAATGTAGACATTGATGAAGTTGAAGAGATCACTGATAGTCCATTGAAAGCAAATGCTAAAATATCTCAAGATCCTTCTTCGAGTGAAGCAAATTGGAACCCAGTGGCCTCTCAAAACTTTAAAGGAAGAAAGCGGCAAAAACGTAAAAAAGGGCGCAGCGCCAAGTCTATTATCCCACATCCGCAGTTGAAAAAAGCCCAGAAAAAGTAAAAAAATCAGAAAAACTCAGTTGCAAAGAATACATGAATAAATCCATTTTTGAAAACCTGGTATTGCCAACTGACGAGAAATTGCCATAAACCAGTGCACCTGTATAACCAGCTCCCGAATCATCTCAGAGTTCAAGCTCCACTCAAACCACTCCAACAAAATCTGCCCCTGGGAAAAAAGGAAAAAAAAGGCCTCTCCGTATAATAACGCAGGCCCCAAGAGTCTCAAGGTGCAAAAATCTAGCACTGGTATGCAAACAGATCCTGCAATCTCCCCGAAAACAGCTTCGAATAACCAAAGCCAAAGCCAAAAATTGGGGCAAGTTAACATTAAGTTTGCCCCAATATTCCTAAAAAATACTGCACAAAAGGCGCAAAAAGATAAGGCCAGTTTGGAGACCTCAAAAAAGACCACAAACATCGCTGTCAAATTGGCTCCTATCTTTTTGAAACCAGTGGCAAAACCAATGTCCTCCACAGCCATTAGCGTCCCCTATCATCCCGCTCATACTCAAGAGGAGGTGTCATTAAGGTCTATACCAAGCGAGAATGACTGTTGGAATGGCTCAGGGAAATTTAGAAACCTCGTGTCCGCTCCCCAGGGAGATGGAAGAGAGGGGCAAGATGGAATATCTTCCTTTACAGCTACAAAAAGAGTGAAACCTGATGCGGCTGACTACACAATCCCGAAGGCTTGGCTTAGGCTTGTTAAACAAAACAAGAACAAATCACTTTGTAGATCAGTGTTATTGACGGAGATTAAAAAAAACCATAACCTGTTTCTCTTTACTTCGGAGGATATTGAGTATGTTAAATTCCTGTCTACAGTTGACAAGTTCTTTGTGGAAATCAGTCTGAATTCAAGAAAAGCCCAACAGGCCTTATTCAACAACAAAAATGAACTCGCCAGAGATGGCCTGTTGGTCTATAAGTCAGGGGAGGAAGGCAGCCTTGAGAATCCCTCTAGTATAAAGCGGATGGGGACGGAGGATGCAGTTAAAAGAGATGGATCTACTGGAACATCAAGAGAGTCAGATAGTATTATGGCCGCTGGGTCAAACATAAATGGGAATCTTATAGCAAAACTCCCAGAGATTATCTCACAAATTATTCTTAAACTTGGGGTGGAGGAAAATAGCCTGTAGACAAAGGGGTTTAAGAGTAGTTTCCTGGAATACGAGAGGTCCTAGCTTCCTGAAAAAGAAAAAATTAAAAGAGGATCTTTTAGGACATAATGATATTCTGTTACTCCAGGAAACGTGGCTTGTCAATCCCATAGAGATAGAGGGCTTCACAATCTTAAATCTTCGGGCCTCGCAAAAACTAAAAGGGAGACCAGCAGGAGGGCTATTAATTGCACTTAAAAACTCCAGTATTAAAGAGATCATACCACTTTGCAATAACGATGTGGGAATACAAGCCTGTAAAGTAGAACTGGAAATTGATGTCCCTCGTTTTACTATGGTACTTGTCAACATTTACTGAACCCTGCCAGCTCAAAACTCCAGTATTTCCTAGAAACTTTGGATTCCGTTCTAACAGCGGTGAAGATCGACTATGAGGGAGCCCATATCTTATTAGCAGGGGACTTAAATACAGATCATATAAACCCTGGGAGTGGAAAGTCTGTGCAACCAAAGTTGAGCACATTACGAAAGGGTAAACAATGGAGGGATTTTCTGTCATCCTGGGACCTTGAAATGATACATGAAAAGATCAAGGGAGTGGGAAACGTGGGAGCAACTTGGCGTCAAGGGTCCCTCCAGTCCACCCTAGACTACATTTTTGTTTCCTCCAGTCTCTCAGTTCTCTGTCCCAGTCTCACCTTAAACTGGGAGGGGGGTAGCGACCATGCAAGTTTGGAACTCTTGTTCCCCGACATCCAGAAGCCCCGTGATCAGAATAAGACTCAGGAACTTCAAGGTGTCAAGGGCAATCTGAAAGTCGTAAAATATAAATATGGGTGAAAAATGTTGAATAAATTACTTGAAGCAGTTCCATCCTCAACCTGGACTGACAAATTCCACACAGAGAAATTTGGGAACTTTGTTTGGTTCATATACCCTCCTAGCGAAACAAAAGTCGCAGGTAAACAAGAACATCTTCATCTCTTCGATGAAGAAATACATAAGAAAAAGAGATTCCTGCAACAAACACTGCGTTATATAAAAAAAGAGGTTGATGATCCCATCACCTGCAAGCAAGAACTAAGGATGGTTAAACAAACCTATAGAAACTGGACAAAGAACCGCAAACATCAGAAATTGCAAGAAGATGGTGAGAGAATGCTCTATTTACTTAACGCAAATAACTGTATAAATTTGTGGGCGGCGCTGAGCCAACTTGAGACCGGCTACAACAGCTCTCTATGTAATCTGGTCCCAGAGCAACAATGGGTGGCATATCTGTCTAAAAACATTAAACCAACGGGGTCCAGAGACTTCATTTTACCAAACACCAATTGGTCCCTCACTTTCAACGAACAGGACATCGAGGAACTTATATCATCTTCCTCTACATCAAAAGTGGCAGGCCCTTATGGTTTTACCTATCAGGTGCTAAAAAAAAAACCGAAACTGTGGGCAAAGCTCCTAAATCATCTCTTCCAGGAAATCCTCAAGAACAGGGTGTTTCCGCCATCATGGAAGAATGCACTAGTCATTCCATTCTTCAAGGGGGGCGATCGGTTAAGTCCGGCAAACTATCGCCCAATTGCCCTCCTTGACATTGACAGTAAACTTTTCATGCGGCTGTTACTAAAAGAACTCACACTCTGGGTGGACTCTAGGCAAATCCTCTCTCAGCACCAAACAGGCTTCAGAAAAGGGCTCTCTACCAGCCTCAATGGGCTCATTCTAAACCTACTAAGCGAAAGAACTAATGAGAAAGAGGGCACCCAGATTAATGGGGCTTGGGTCGATCTGTCCAAAGCATTCGATCTAGTTGACAGATCCCTTCTTTGGCGGAAGCTCCACGGTTGGGGGATTCCAGCTTCCCTCTTGGCAATGCTTATAGAGCTCCACAAGAACACCACCATAAGACTGAGGCTGGATGATTTGGGTCATCTGTCAGACGTAATACAGGTTTTCAAAGGAGTACGGCAGGGATGTCTGGGTGCCCCCCTATTTTTCAACCTATTCCTGTCAGACCTTGGAGACTTCCTGGCCTCTTCATCATTGGCCAGTCCCAGGATTAACGGGAGGAGATTACATTGGTTGGCTTATGCGGGCGATCTAGTCCTATTGGACAGCTCAGCAATTGGTCTACAGCGGCTTTTGGCTAAACTAGGCGAATATGCCACACTGAACGGGCTTATATTTAACCCTCTGAAGTCCAAGATTCTTGTATTTAAACACCCTAAAAAGAACTTGGGCTCTAGAAACTGGACTTTGGATGGAAAAGTTGTCCCCCGTGTCGATGAACTCACTTACCTGGGCTATGAAATCCTAGCTTCCCCAGCCCAGAATAAAGTGACTCCAGCTATTTTTGACAAAGACACCAAAATCATTTTGCAGATGAAGAAATTCAATGGAAAAATTAGCAAATTTTCATTACTTCCACTCACCAAATATTATATAGGCAAAGCAGTCCCGGTCCTTCTATATGGTCTGGAAGCGAAGCCACTACTTTGGAACTTTGATTGGAACAAAATTGAGGGTCTGCTGTGGAAAAAATCCTTATGTCTCCCAATGTGTACCCCACTTGTTAGTCTGCGATTCGAACTGGGATTGACCTCTCTGAGTTGTCGAGCGGACTGGAAACTTTTGTCTTTATATCACGAAATAATAACAGCAAGCCTGTCCACTCTCTACTTTGATGTAAATGAACATCTTAATAAAGCAAAATCTAAGCAACTTCTTGGTTTGGAGAAGAAAGTAGGAGGTATCTTGCTTAGGCTTGAATTGACATCAGAAACCCTTGCTCTAAATCCCATGAAAATCAAAAAACTACTAGAAATAAGAGATTGGATCACCACGATTGATGGAGTAAGGAACCTCAATCCTCCAAATTTCTTCTTCAAGGTGGACAGAAAGCTTGGTAATCTTCCGCGCTATCTTCAAAAGTTCCCTGAAAAAAGCATAAGAAATAATTTCCTCAGACTAAGACTGAATATAGCTCACACGGGGGAAATTTTGGTCCGAAGAAACCAGTGGGACAAAGCAAAAAAACTCTGCAAACATTGTGACTCGCCAAGCCAACAATCTCTCAGACACTTGTTAATGGAGTGCGAAGGCACCTGGGAAACAAGATTGCTGCTACTTGGGAGATTTGTGGCAAAAGAAGAGAGTCTATCACATGATTTTTTTTGGGACTTTGGGACAGACTGATCACTGGTCAAGAAATTATGCTCACGGCTGCAATTGTAAAAGTTTTTTAAAAATGTTTTCATACTTTCAAGTTATTAAGACACTGCTCCCCTAAATGAGCATAAGAAGGACTTGATTGGTCTCCCTTTGCAACCCCTGGTTTCTTCTCTGAATATTTCTCCTTGTTTTATTATTGTATGTATTCATATATATTTGTTTGTTTCATATTTTACTGTGGTTTTGTAAAGGTTTTTCATGTATAACCAAAACAAATAATATTTTTTTTTTAAAACTACAGTCAACTGTCTTTGCAAACTACTTCAATGCTATTGGATGTTTATTTATTTATTTATTGTGCATTTGTAAAGCGCTTATAAATCAAGTAAATTGTGTTTCCAAGTGCCCAGAAGGCAACAGGGAGGGAACATGGGAATGAAAGGAAAATATAACAATGAAAGAGAGAAGCAGTCATACTAGGCCTTGTGAGCATTCAGAACGTGGCTACACCTGGCTTCAACTCCACCAAGACAAAACAGAAGAACAAGATATTTTCCCCTGGTAACGTTCTTTCGACTGGATGTTCCTCCAACGTATTCCTCATCTTTGACATGTAGTGTCCACAGCTCGGCTGCTTTGGATATTTTTCGGCAAAGGGCGACCTGCGTCGATGTCCCTCAAAGGCCTCCTTTGAGGGTGACATCATCAGATGTTATAAGTAGCACGCACGGCGTGCATAGCCTCAGTTCCATATTTTCCACAAATGTGTTTGCTTTGTGAAACTCAGCGCACCTCGTACTGTTTAGTATTTGCTGTGAAGTTCATTGGTATGTCTTCGTCTTCCACTCTGACGGCCCCTTGGGCCGGGTCAAGAAATGCTGGGACTGCAGATACAAGATATCCATCATGGATCTGCATCGCGTCTGCCTGTGGTGCCTCGGCGGGGGCCATGACACGGATACGTGCTTCAAGTGCCAGTCGATGACTGAAAAGGACTTGCGGGAATAAAAGGGGAAGCTCAAGGTTGCTAAGGATTGCTCGAGACATGAAGCAAGGTCACGGTCTTCGTCTCCATCGAAACTGGCCAAACCCTCAATACCATCGAAGCCATCAGAGCGGTTGATGCCGTCAGCGCCACGCCAGTCGATATTGCCTGTCGGGTCCTCCGCCCCGATCATACCCTCGATGCCGTTGTCGACGCTGATGCCATCGGCGCCTATGGTGCCAAATTTAGCGGCGCAGCCCCTGGTGATGGTTGAACCTCTTAAAAAGGCGGTGTCTAAGTCTGGCTGTGATACCTGAGAAAAGGTGTGCTCCTGTGCCTAAGAGAGACTTTTTTAAGTCCCTCAGCTCCATTTTTGAAGAGGAGAAGGAACATTCTGACCCCTAATGTGCCAGAATGACTCATCTCGGAGGAGAGTAGGATGCAGGATCTCTGTGATACTTTGCAAAATGTAAGTGTTATTGACACTTCTCCTGAGCTGGAGTTCGGCAGACCAGACCCCGTGGAGGGTATGCAGTGATACAATCGCGGTAAAAATGTTGCCTGTACAAAATAAAAAATTGCAGAAAAAATGCTGTGGTTTGACCTGTTTAAGGTGTACCCCATTACACCATTTAAGGGGAGCATGGGTTGTGGGGGTGTCCCCTGCTCCCCTTAAATGGTATAATGGGTCTGGGGTTGCGGGGGTGTCCCCCGCATCGTTTACATGGATTGCGGCTGCACAACACAGCCTTTTTGACACGATATTTTATGTCCACAGCCATTTTTGCTGCGATGTTAACACATGGAACCCTGTGGAACATGCCGACTCCTCTTACCAACGCCTTATGTCAAGAGTTGTGGAGTATTTGGGCTGGTCCAGGCCTACTGCCCACTATGATTAGGATGATCTTATGGAAATTTTGGATCAGGGTCCTTCTACAGATCCCATATTGCCATTTCCTGTGGCTCTGCAGAACAGAGTAGCCAAAAATTGGGAAACCCCAAAGACTAATCCAGCAGTGTACACGTCTCTGACAAGAAAATACCACCCCTCCAGTAGCGACCCCAGCTATCTGTCATCTCACCCTACTCCTGAGAGTCTGGTGGTCCAGGCAGCCATGGCTTCCTTGAAGCAAGCTGCGTACCCTACCATCCCTCCAGATAGGGATGACAAGTGCGTGGATGGATGGGTGCGCAACTTATTTTCGGCTGGGAGTATAGCGTTGAAGGCTGCCAACTCCTCTTGGGCCTTGGCAAGATTCTCGTACACATTGCATATCTATGGCGGCTGAGCATATTCCCGAAGGGGAAAAAAGGGAGGGTAGCCAAGCTCTTCTTAAGGACGGCAAGGAAGTGTGAATCCATTCAGTCCAGGTTGGACGTTGCAGACAGTGTCAGCAGGTCCATGGCTACGAGCACCATAATACGTAGATTTGCCTAGTTGCGGAAGTCAGGTTTTGCACCGGATGTACAGGCTAGACTTCTGAACATGCCATTAGACGGGTCTCGCCTTTTTGGCAGCAAGGATGACGAGAGCATTGAGAAGCTGCAGACCTCTAAGGCAGCCGCCAAGTCTATGGGTGCCGCTGTTCGGCAGCATCAGCCTTTTCATCCTAGCAGACACGAATGGGGGGTAGACCTTTTCGATACTAGTCCTCATTTGGAAGGGTGAGAGGAATGGCCAGTCAAAGAGGCCAACGTAAGTTTCCTCGTGGTGGACGAGGTAGAGGTGCCAAAGCCCCTCAAGCAGCAGCCTCTTTGCCATCAGGCTCTGCTACTGCCACTTCACAACTGCTCTGAGGCCTTCAGTCACAGCTCAGCGGTAGGGGGCAGGCTGTCTCAGCAGCTAGAAGAATGGCAAACCATTACTTCAAATGTGTGGGCTCTGGAAACAATAGCCCACGGGTACTGCCTTCCTTTTCTACGATAATCCACCGGGAGTACACTCTTTGAGGGTTCCAGATCCGCTCCTTGTGCAGGGCATATTAACCCTGCTAGAGAAAGGCGTTATAGAACCAGTGCCTGTAGTGGAGAGGCTCAAGGGCTGGTACTTCCCTTATTTTTTGATTCCCAAGAAGGACGGCGGACTGAGACTCATCTTGGACTTGAGATACTTGAACAAGTTCCTTAGGAAGGACAAATTAAAGATGGTTACTCTTTCTCAGATCCTTCAGGCCCTCCACCTTCAGGATTGGTTGGTGTCGTTGGAACTTCAGGATGCTTATTTTCATGTGCCGGTCCATCTCAAGCACAGGAAATACCTGCGCTGCAGACACTACATGTCGAAGATGAGGAATACGTTGGAGGACACAATCCATTCGAAATGTGTTTCTTCATGCCCCCTATACAACATAGCGATATCGCTCTTGTCGCCACCTTGACAGACTTTCTTCACTCTTCTAACCATTATTTGGTTTTCTGAATGGATCTGGCCTTATACACCTCACAATAAAATGTGCAGAACCTAAAAATATGAATGTTTCATTCTATGACCTGTACATTGCTCCATTGCTCCTGTGCTACATTTTCTAAAAATAATATAATAATAATATATATTAAATGTGTCCCTTTGGGTGATAGATTTCATAACTTGTAGGATAACCCATCTATGGACATGGTATAAGAAATGTTGATGTCTATGTTGGTGTACGATTGATGTGCTGTCACCGGTCATGTGGATTTAGTCGATGTGTATTAGCTGTTAGCTATGAGTTAAAAGAAGGTGGGGAAGTGGTGGGCATGAGTCAGTGTTTGAAAGTACGTTACTATGTGCTTAACCTTGACATTGATATCTTTCAGCAGTTCGCCAACCAGTTATTTATCCAAATTCTCTAAATTATTTGTGCTGAACAATAACGAACCTAAATTGATAAAACATTATTCAAGTCTGCTTACAGCAGTATTTTTGTAATTCATCAATAATAGTATGCAACAGAATGACTGGGGGATATTATGCAGTCAACAAGAAGAATATTAAACAGCTGTGCTCAGCTGAAAATACACTCCATGGAAATATCTGAAAACGAATAACATCAGGACAGGGCTAAACAAAACATGAGTCAAAAGTGAGTTCTGTGTATTCTAGTACTGCAAATGAAATGCGTCATTGGGGGTCAACTGTCGGAGTATCTGAAAGGGGTGGTGATCAAGGTTTGTGAAGAATACATTTGGGTGTTTTGGGGGGTAACTGTTTTGAGAGATATCAATCAGATTAGACTAAGTGTGATGGATTCACTTGGTCCCTATGGTCCCTATAAAGAAGAGGTATAAATCAGGGCGCACATGGACTCTGAATCATAGCGCATGCCAATTCTAACAGCTATCTAATTATCTCACAAATATACAAAAGGTATGGAAATGTAGGACGGATGATAAGTGACATTGAAAACAACCCAAAGAAAGTGAGGGGTAATGTCTCAACTTTTGAGAACAGGACCTGCCCATCAATCCATACATTTTATCTACCCAACACAGTACTTTTTCTGGCTGATGGCACTAGACATGATTTGAAGCCGACCTTTGGTGAATGTGG
Source organism: Ambystoma mexicanum (assembly GCF_040938575.1). Classification (NCBI taxonomy): domain Eukaryota; kingdom Metazoa; phylum Chordata; class Amphibia; order Caudata; family Ambystomatidae; genus Ambystoma; species Ambystoma mexicanum. Next base: position 1,531,190,938 of record NC_090937.1, read on the forward strand.
GTGACACAGCCAGACATCTATTAAGGATGGGTGGTCGGGCTTTTTCACCCTCATTTTTATGATTGCAAATTCCAAGCCTATCCCAGCAAACCAGGTGACCATCTTTACATATACTGGGGGTCATTCCAAGTTTGGTGGTATCTTGCGGTAGTTACTGTTTCTGCCACCGGATATCCCGGTGTTAGTGTTACCGAGATATTAGAAGCGGTGGAAATACCAGTGATTCCTGTGCGGAGCCAAGCATGAGACGCAGACACAGACGACTCATGTTCTTTGGTTATAGACTTTCATTAAATAATAAAGGGGTTAGAAAATGCCTCACTATCCCTAATCTAGGAAGTATTTCCCTACCTCAACCAAAACTAAGGGGCTGCCCTGTGCCAAGATGTCCAAAGCAAACATGTCCTGTTTTCGAAATCTTATCCTAGCCCTCACAATCTAAAATTAACTCTAAGGTGTAAAGGATATGAATAAGCCGGTCCACAAATTGCTGGTAACAACGTTTTCTTTTTCATTGCCTTGATCGCTCTGAGTCTGCCGGTAGGGGCTGTGAACTACCAGCAGGCCTGACCTGCCGGTTTTTCAGGCCACTACCGACAGATGAATCACTGAAGCACCGGCACCATTACTAACGGTACCAGTGCTTCTGTGTTCACATTCCCATAGGGTCCTATGAGACTCCACAGGAATGGAAACTTACTGTTCCACCACCGCCATAATATCCTGGTATTCCCGGGATATCGGGTGACAGAAACAGTAAGCCGAGCTTGCCTGTAGGCCACCGGAACTACCAGCAACCTACCGGCAACCTCATAATGAGGGCCATTGTCTTTGCTCTTGAAAGTGCACAAAATGCTGAAATGTAACAAAAAGGTAAGAATCCAGCAGAAAGTCTCAGATGGCTAATATTCACTGTTCCAGGGAATTACTCCCTTCCCTAGGTTTCGCTACAACAAAACAAAAGTAAAAAAACAAAAATATCAAGTTATTTGTAAACCGAGAGGATAGCTCCCTCCTTTGGTGTCGCAATCCACTCTGGACAAAATGACTCCCTTCCCCAGCTTTCTGTCACCCTTCAATGTAACTCACAATCCTAAGGGCATCTGTCTTCCTTAGGATTTACTCTTCACAATACCACAACTTGGGTGCGGGCCCCAGACTCGCAGAACACCTGGTATACTCCCCTGCCAGGTTCTTTTCCACATTCAATGTGCTTCACAATCCTAAGGGCATGTGTCTTCCTTGGGATTTTCTTATGTAGTTCAATCCCCACATTTGGGTTTGCCTGGTATACTCTCCTGCCAGGCCATTTTATGCAATTCACTTCACACACTTGGCTTTCCCTGGTATACTCGTTTCTGGTATACTCGTTTCGGGAGGGTAGCACAGGGGCAACGTGTTCACCTTGGAAGCAAGACGACACGGAAAAACACAGGTTCAATCCCCGGGTCTATGCTTAGAAACCTCTGGGCAATAAGCGCGTTATGAATAACCTATCATATCATATCATACTCTACTGCCAGGACTTTCTTATGCAGTTTACTTCATACACTTGACTTTGACTGGTATACTCTCCTGCCAGGACTTTCTTATGCAGTTTACTTCACACACTTGGTTTTGCCTAGTACACTCTCCTGCCAGGACATTGTTATGCAGTTTACTTCACACACTTGGCTATGCTTGGTATGCTCTCCTACCAGAACTTTCAATTAAAATTTACTGGCACAAATTTCAATCTCATAGGGCTCCTGATATTTTCTCTGGTCAGGACTTCTCACATGCAGTTTCTTTACACAGCATGTGTCAAGTTCTCTTAATTTGTTCATTCACTTTGATACTCAAAGAACCTGGCATACTCTCCAGCCAGGTCTTCCTACACAATGTCCCACTGGTTTTCCTTTCTTGATATTACCCAGGTTCGTACTGTGGGTCCCAAACCCCAGTCCCACTGTCTAGGGCTTTTGCCCAACAGTGTTGTGGTGTCCCAACACTTTCCCTGGGTCCACCGGTACTTTTTCTGCAGTCTCTCTGCATTCCCAACTCTTTATTTATTTATTTTACATTTATAGCAGCGCATTAAGGACTCATGCATCTAGGCACTACTGTTACGCAGTTGTTGGTCATGCAGAGTATGGGCTATCCCTCTGTTCCCAAGTATCAGACTGACAATCACGGTAATACCGCCAGAGTGATGTTTAGGGCCAAAGGTGGTAGTCCGTAGAGCCAGGACTCGGGAACAACCGGAAAAACCCCTGGAGCGTTGCAAAGGAAGGTATAAGGTTATGTAATAGTACAGAGTGTAGTAATCTTAGTGAAAACATCCAAGGCACTAAATACCTGTGAGTACTGGAGCGTTGTCCCAGGGAGTCGGACGTAGGCGTTAGCCAGTGGTTAGAAAGTGGCAGCGGGTCCGGGCAGATGTGGCAGCAGGTCCGGGCAGGTGACCACCTAAGACAGGACCGGAGTCCCGATGTAACACATGATCCGTAGAGTGTACCAGAGCAGTCCGAGGGGCTAAACACAAGGCAGTCCGTAGGGCAGAGCGTAGGTCGGCACCAGTGGATCCAAATTCCAAGGCAAGTAAAGGGCCAAGACACAAGCAATCCGTTGGGCAAAGTAGTTCGTCAACAAATAATCCAAGATTCCAAAGCAGACAAGGGTTAGGTACTGAGCGGTCCGTTGAACAAAAGCCGTGGTCAGATGAAGTGAGGAGTCCTGAAACGAAGCGCAAGCGACACGTGATCCAGAGAGAACATCTGTGAAGCAACGCTTTCCGTAACCGGACTCCTTTTATCCATGGAAAGGAAACACGTGACCACTGTCACGTGACACATGTACCCAAGAGTTGCAGTATTGCTAGGCAACGAGTCACGTGCTCCGAGCCGCGCTGGGTCGCGCAGTCCTCCGTGCGTTTCTGTGATGAAGAAGCCTCCAGTTCGCTTGCCACAAACATGAAGGGCGATAAACTCCAGCCCTGCCGAGCATGCCACGCCGTGCCCTATAGCGTGACACCTGATAAGGCAATAAGGTACCCCTGTCGGGACGTGTGTGTTTGGGTGCTGGTTGGGAAGAGGCTGTGGACGTGGAGGGGCGTGTCTTCGTAGGAAGAGTAGTAGCTTGTGCGGGGAGCGGTGTGACAACTACTTGCAGCTACAAGATACAAGTTACGTGGTTATGTGATAATCATAAGTGCAAGGTTGCATAAAATGCAGTACCTACATTTCGGTTAGAGTCTTGAAGGAGCAAGACTAAATCTTTCTCATCCTACTGGGTCCATGTTGCAGAATAGTGGGCATATGGGGTCTCAGCAGGAAAAATTGGAAAATTATGGGTAAGCAAAGTTACACGTTACATGTTACGTAGTTACAATGGTTGAAAGTTGCATAGTTATGAATTGCATAGTTACGAGAAAGTTATAAGGTAGGTAGTGTATAGTCAGATGAAATGGAGTAAGCAGTAGTAAGGTGAAAGACTAGGACTTTCCCAGCCTACTATGTCTATGTGGCAGAACGGTAGGAGTACAGGCTCACAGCAGGCAAATGTTGGCGGTATAATGGTAAAAGCAAAGTGTCCGAGAGCACAGACCGGAAAATCCACGCTCAGCGGGCTGGGTCTACGTCGGCAGTGCTCATTCATAGATTCAAGAGTCAGTAAAGTTGTGGTGTAACAATCGAGGTAATGACAACATGACTGGCCCTGTGAGCGAGCTGACTGTAAGCCAGGGGTGAGCAATGCCTATGACAGCCCCTTGGTAAACGTCATTGCAGTCAGGAATTTGATGAGAGCCAGAGGGACTAGTCAAGTCGCAGAGAGGTAACATAGGTTTGACTTTACAGTAAATTGTAAAAGTGAATGCTCTGACAAAACACATGCAATCCCAGTAGTTCTTACTTGCAGCAGGAGATCTCTGGCATCCTGGTAGTCAGCTGCACATGATAGATGCGCTCCTGGTGCTTCTCCGTCTCTTGCAGTTCTCTCTTTCCCTGCAGGCACCTACAGCGTCCCAGCTCCCTCAGCTGTCAGGAAGCATGGCTTGCTAGTGTAGAGAAGGAGCTAAGTACCCCCACCTCAATCGCCTCACCCATCTTGCCTATATGTTGGGAACCAGAGTATGAGACACATGCGATACCAGTGAAAATACTGATACCAAAGAGAATCCTGGAAGCAAGGTTCCCATTGAGTAAACCATACCTGCAAGTATGATGGCCATTCGAATAAAATCCCGGAAGAAGCAGAGCAAATGAATGGCCAAGATGAATGGTGACGTAACACAGAATCAAAACTGACATACATAGATGCAGACTAAAGAATGATGATATTCTATAAGGCATCTAAGGCATCAAGAAAGGATCCAAGATAAGTGGCATCTTGGGTTCAAGATGAAGAGACTATTACCGCAAAGTGGATGAAGATATCAAGTCAGTTTACACGTGCACAGATGCAAAAGAAACGCAAGCAGACAAAGTATTCTTGAGGATAGCTTAATAGTGAATAGATTGCGGCATGCACCAACATATACACATAGGCATAAGTGAGTAAAGATGGAATGTTTCTACTACCAACTATAGCAGAGCTGGGCTGAAAAAGGAAGGCCTCTTTTTCAGTGTGTCGCAGTAACAACACAAGTGAATTACAAAGTGAATCTCAGAAAGGCGAGACTGGATGAGCCATGAAGCCAAGCCAAGAAGCCAAGGTCTTATCAGGCTGGAGTGAGCAGACATTGGATACCAAATCATGTGAAAGAATGAAACTCCTGTTCAGGAGGCATGAACAAAACAAGGAAGACGTCAGAGGTTTATTAGAAAATAGTATTTTAATACACTAGAAGCTCAATTTTGTGGTCTTCAGTGTCGTGGATGGATGAAGTTGGACGAACATGATGGTCACACCTACGCATGAGGGCAGAGCTTGCTTTCACTCCCCTGAATTCTCCAGAGCCAAGAAAACTCCCATGGAGAAGTTCATAATCCTAATTGACAGCAGCCCGCTGAGGTGATGATAGATGAATATGCTAATTGGTGGGAAGCTATGGTTAAGACTAGCTCACCAGCACCTGGAGGCTCAGCCTGAGGGCTGCCATCGTAGGAGGAAAAGTACTGACGGAGATTAGAGTGCCAACCAATGGTAGGGGACCGCATGATCAAGGGTCCTATAGTTTGTGTAGCCAATAGGACGTTGTGTATTTAGTGACGTTCATAATGACCGTTTTATGGGAAGGGGTTAGTTGCCGCACCTGATGTTAAGAAACAAATCACTTTCTTTCACTACCTTAGACGAGTATGGATCGTATACTTAGATATTCCCTTAGAGCCTATCACAGTTGCCATTAGGTTTTTGTAGTTTGCCATGTAGGATGACATTAGTAATATGTTGGTTAACGTCACCTATGACAATTTTTTGCTATAAAAGAATGCTTTTTTAAAAAATGCATGGAAAGTCTTTACACTGCGACGTCCGTTGATGTCCGTTATACTTCCTATTTTCGATAATTGATATTAACACAGTTATCCTTTTGCAAACTACCTGAGTTGTTTCAATTATTGATGTTTGAATAATTTCGGCATCCCCATCCATCTCAAGGGTATTGCTACATCATCTTAAAGGGCTGGGAGCTCCAGTTCACGTGGTAGCAGAGGATGGTTAGATATCCATCGAGATAAGTAGGCTTTGGAGTCCCGGAAATATTGCATGACCTCTGCCATTTTGCTGAAAGGACGTGAATCTCCCTGTAGATAGCGGTATTAGTTTACATGTCAAGGCTTGCAAGCAGGGTGAGATGGGTCTCCCGGTTTCCACGGAATCCCCTCTCGGCGTCTACAGGAAGCTGAATGGGCGGAAAGTTGAAAAGGCTACTGAGGAGGTGTACGGTGCCGAGAGTCGGAAGTTGAACAGCTGAATGATGCATAGAGACTGAGTGAGGTGGCAAAAGTGTGAATGGGCAGTGGGTGAAGAAAGTGATCAAGAGAAAAACGAGTAACAGAGATAGGCTGGGGTAAGGTAACTTAAGAAATTATGAGTATTGGAAATGAAGTAATTGATGTGAGGAGATGCCAAGCAATTAAGAGGTATCGTGAGGAGAGGCCATGATAAAGAGTACGCCCAATGACGGATGACGTAGAAGAAGAACTCGGTTAAAGACGAGTTTAAAGAGGACAGTTCAAACTCTGTAGGAGTATTTTTAGAGGGCAGGAGAGTCTTAGAGAGAAGACTGAAAGATAAATGTGGCTGGTCGAGGATGTTCATTTGTCTGTTTGTTTTATGTGAACTGTATATGGTGAAGAAGAATTGAGAGACGCGAAAACGAATATATGAGAATTGTAAATTAAGTATTTATTTGTTTGTATTGAACTAATAGTGTTTAGTAAAAAAATAGATCAAAAGAAATAGAAAACGTAATATAGACGGTTTGGAGCCGACAACGATTGGTACACGCTCATATTGTTTTATTTTTCTGAAACATACTTTTAAAAATCTGCAAAAGTGTAAAGGTGAATATTGACAGTTAAAGGGTGAAGTGTCAAAATGGAGGATGTTACTCCGCTTATACATCTTTTCAAACAGCTACCCAAGCATGCGTCTAAGCTTAGACAGTACAGTGCGGAGTGGGTGAAGGGCACTGCAGACAAAATGTTCATGCCATGACCGCAAGGGGGATCACTATCGAAGGCAGTTCTGCAGCATATGATGACATATTTGCATGCTGCATATACAGGAAAAAAGTTAGACAAGTGATTAGCGAGCTTAGAGCTCTGGAAGATGTATCAGGAGGAGAAAGAAGACCCGCCTCCTGTAGACTAGATACTTAATGTATGCAAAGAGGGCGGTGAGGAGCCTTCAGCTCCACCCGCCGTGCCTGAAACAGACGGCGATAGTAAGAAGGATGATGGGCTGTACCCATTAAGGGAGCTTAAGGCAGCGACGGGGTATAGTAACCCAGCCTATGAATTGCCTGCACAAAGCAGCGACGAGGGCCCAGAGAAAAATGCTGAGAGAAATGTAATCTCTAAGCTCCCAAGGGACAAAGAGAGACGCGATAAGGAGATAAGTGATCGCCAAGTAAATCCATAGACATAGGACGAGAAATAAAGAGATGGAAAGGAGAAAGGGATAAGACTGATGAGTTAGCGCTTATACAAAACAAATGGATGGGTGGTCAGATTTTACTCAAACTTGATGGTAAGAGCATCGAAGACGTAAGGCAAAGGGAAGATCGAGACGAGCAAGATAAAAAGGATAAAGAAAGAGAGGGAAGATTGAAAGAAGATGGGGCAAAAAGAAAGGATAGATAAAGACGGGAACAATTGTATCAGGAGGAGCAACTTACAAAACAGGAAAGGGCAGAGGAACAGAGAAAATATGACAACAGACAGAGGGCAATCGAAGAGCAGGAAAGATTAGAAAGGAAGAGAATGGAGGAAGAGGAACAGAAACTAAGGGATAAAAGAATGCAAAGACGTAGAGACAAAGAGATATGAAAGGCAAATGAGAGAAGAGACATAAAGAGAAAGGAGGAAGAAAGGGTGAGAGAGTAAGCAAGAAAGCGAAGAGAATTTGATGAGTTGGAACGAAAGAGAAGGCCGAGATCACGTGACATTGATTGTATGGAAAAGGAAGTAATGGTTCCTAACCCAGTAGTGGAATGGGAAAACATAGAAGAGCCCTTCCCGCCACATGAGCCAAAAGCAGGTCTGTCTAGAGCAAATCTAGAGGATGAGTTTGTCTCAAGAAGCATTGGGGATGCTATCGATAAAGTCTATCATGATATGAAGACTAAGAAAGTGTTGCAAGGGAAGGGTAAAAATGATCGACTCTAGAGTACGCAGCTGTACGATAAAGAGGGAGCCTCATGTGGTTTTGAGCCAAAGGAGCTGTTTTTAGACAGACTGACTCTTAACAGAGACAAAGAGGAGAGAAGTCACACAAGTTGGGGGCAGGATATGTCAGATGAAGACAGAGCAACCTTCCATGGGGGAGAGGAAGGTGACGCCGGTGGCCCTGAAAGGTGTTTTTCCATAGAGAAGGAAGTAAGTTGGTCAGATCTAGACCTACCCAAATCTCGGGCGTCAGGGTCATTGATGCGGCGAGATCCACCTATAGGGCGATCCCTTGGTCAGAGGGGGGACTCGCCACCTTATGTGAGCAGGCTAAGGTCACTGCCAGTATTTCAAAAAAGGTAGCAGGCGCACCTCTCCAGAAAGAACATGGCATGATAACCTGTTCTGAGATGAGAGCTTGCAGCACACGCTTTTTGCTCACTGTACCTTTCACAGATGAGAAATATCCATTTGCATATCAGTCTTTGTCCCGCCCACATGGGCAGTCCAGCACCGACAAGTGTACCAACAGCAACCCCATACACGTGTTTCAGCCTTGTTGGGCCTCATCAGTGAGGTGAAGCTGTGCCTCTCTGAGGTCACTGCGAGGTAGAAGGCGGAGTGGTACCATTGTCCCTGCTATGGATAGACAGACGATGGGTGACGAATGTGAGTTTGGGATTTCACAGTTTCCTTTGTTAGAAAAGGGAGTAACGAGGCCACAGTACATACCTTGGCCATAGATGGATAAAGAAAATTTAGGGTGCAAACTCCTGAGTTTAACTTCTGGTGCTGGGAAGTGGATACATGAGTTAGAGAAAATGACAGGAGGTAACACATTAGCTATGGGGAACATTAAAGGTCTCCTGATTGCCATCCTTGGAGAGAGGGCTGATGATGTTTGGTCAAGAGCAGGGTATTCTGGTGTCACCACGGTAAACACTGCTCATGATGGAGCACCGTTCAATAACTGTAGGGCGGAAGTCTGGAAAGCGCTTAGAGTACTATATCCAGGCACGTCACATATGGGAGCTATAATGGCGAAAAAGATGCAGGAAGGAGATGCAGGAAGGAGACGATCCACTTGTTTACATTCAAAATTTCCAAGAGCAGTGGGCCCTGGAGACACGGGAGGATTGGGGGAAATCTATACCTGTATTTTATCATATACTATGCCATGGACTGCCAGACCCAGTACAGAAGCAGCTCAAGAAGTTAGTGGGTATGGAAGCAAAACCGTGGTCAGAAATACAGCTGACCATCACACATTATTGCACGCTTATGCAAGAAAAGTATAGAAAAAAAAGACAATGTTAGGAAAGGCAAAGACAAGTTAGTGTAGAAAAACCATCCAAGTATGCCATCGAAGGGGCAATGTTGACCAGTGGAGACGGATCGGGTGCACAGCAAACAGCAAGTATGCCGCAGGTGAATAACCAAAGGCAGTACAAACAAGATAATAATGGGTTTATACCACAGGGAAGGGGAGGTTTTCAAGGAAGAAACTTCCAGAACAATCAAGGTGAGTTCCAAAACACACAGAATGATAATCAAAGCATGCAGGAAGGGCAGATCAGAAGACCTCCTCCTATATGTTGGACATGTGGTATGACAGGGCACCTCTCCCGCACATGTAGAAATTAAGGCATCGTACAGAATGGGCAATTCTTAAGAGGGGGGACTACAAACCCGCCTTCATATCTGCAGCAGAATCGAGATGGGTTTGCACAGAATCAAACGATGCAGCAGACACAAGCGCCCAGAGTACAGCAAGACTTCAAACACAGCAGGCAACAATGAATCCACCACAGGGGCAGTCACAGCAGTCACCTATGTAGATACAGCAGATCACAAACATGGGACAATTATTGACTCCTACAATAGGGGGTGTCACTGTTGATGGAGGGAATCCTTTCACAGGTACGGGGATGAAAATGTACCCACAATAGGACAGCTCACTGGGAGACTTGATGTGTTCAATACTATCTATAACACCAAATCCTCAAGAGGAACCGAGGGTTGATGTTAATATAGGAGGCAAATCCTTTTCATTTTTAGTAGACACGTGTGCAACACACTCATGTATACGAGAGGGGACTTTTTCAGTGTCTGGAAATGCCATCAATACTCAAGGATTCACAGGAGCTACAAGCAAAGTTCCTTTTACTGATGCATTGCCAGTTTCTATAGGAGCGTGTCACATGTCTGTGCCATTATTATATTCTAGGCAAACATCTGTCAATATATTGGGTCGGGATTTAATGACCAAAATGTATATTATGATTTCATTCACTGATGAAGGCATAGTGTGCTCAACACCAGGAATGCATTATTTAAACGTGAGTGAATTTATTATGGCATTTGCAGGACAGGTGGCCATACGAGGAATGCCACTAGTACCAGAGGTTTTTCACTATGAGGTATGCATTTTGTTAACATGGCTGCCAGGCTTAGTGGGCAAAACTGTGAGAATACCTGATGAATTTTTATTCAGGCCAAAGATACCTTTGGATGCGTCTTTCCTTTAGAATTACAAGCAGCTATAGTGCGAGGAAAATTATCTTTGCTTGATGGGAATGATCATGATGGCAGATGATGGTGTACAGTGATTGCCATTGGGGAGGGTAACAGATTTACTGACATTGGTTCCGGATATACCACTATCAGGGCAAAAGAATATTTCCGTAGGGTTCGCAGGTACACCAGTGATTAACCCCGTGTCTCAACCAGTCTCAGTTACCATAGGACCATTCACTGAACATTGTCCTTTTCTCCTAACAGAAAATTGTGGGGAGAACTTGTTGGGATTAAATTTGTTGAAAAAGCTAGGTGCAGTTATACATTGCACGGCAGACGGGGTGTTCCTGACGATTTGGCCACAGAATGCCCCTGTGTCAGAATTCATGTCTGAAACTTTACCAGGAGAGCTAAGTAAAGTGCCAACCTGTATATGGGCAATGCATGACAACGATGTAGGATGCTTGAAAATAGAGCCAGTAAAGATCATTTTGAAAGAGGGTGTTACACTACTGTGAATTCCTCAATACAGAATTTCGGCTGATAGTGAGACGGGATTGAAGAGTATTGTTACAGATTTGGTGAAAGTAGGGGTGATTGAAGAAATTACAGGCAGTACATGCAACAGCCCGATTCCTCCAGTTTATTAAAAGGGAGGCAATGAAGTACCATACCGTTTCATAATTGATTTGTGCGCGCTGAACAAAGTAGTAGATCCACAATTTCCTTTAGTCCCAGACGTCACTACAATATTGACAATGATACCTGTCTCAGCAGAATACTTTAGTGTAATTGATCTAAAAAATGCGTTCTTTAGCATTCCGGTGGACAAGGACAGCAGATATTTGTTCGCGTTCACATTAGGAGGACGATCATTTACATTTACGCGGATTCCGCTAGGATACACGGAAAGTCTGAGTATTTACAGTAGAGCATTGAAAGAGCAACTAGACATGCTAGAATTACCAGTGTGTTGCCTACTCTTGCAATACATAGATGATCTGTTGTTAGCTGCTGACACAGAGGAGATTTGTAAAGAAAGTACTGTATTACTATTGTCACACCTAGCTGCACATGGCCATAAAGCTAGTCTGAAGAAATTTCAATATAATCGAAAGGAGGTAGCTTATTTGGGCTACATACTTTCGAAAGAAGGGAGAAGGCTAACGCCAGAATGGATAGAAAGTATTTCTTGTATGCCTATTCCAAAGACACAGAAAGGAGTCAGAGCCATAAAAGGCATGGCTTCGTATTGCTGACAATGGATCGGTAACATGGCTTCGTATTGCCGACAATGGATCGGTAATTTTGCGTTAATTGTGAAGGCGATGGTGAACTTGACTAAAAAGGATGCGGTCATGCCTTTACAGTGGGATGAGGAATGTCAGAGAGCGTTTGATCAATTGAAAACTGCATTGTGTTCTGCTCCAGTTGTGGGCACACCAAATTATGAAAAGGTTTTTAGACTGTTTGTGTGTGAAAGTGAAGGATATGCATTGGCGGTTTTGACACAGGAACAAGGAGGAAGAAACAGGCCGTGCAGCTATTTCTCTTCCGCGCTGGACCCTGTAGCGCGCGCACTACCACGATGTTTGCAATCTGTAGCAACGGCTGCTGCGTCGGTGAAACAAACGGAAGGGACGGTATTGGGGCATACTTTAATTCTGATGGTGCCACATGCCATAGACGTTTTATTAAATAGGACACAGACGCAACACCTCTCCTCTGCTAGACTGACAAGATATGAGATTATCTTGTTTGTGCCCCATATCCAAATTATGAGGTGTAGCGCTTTGAATCCTGCAGAATTAATGCCACTACCCACAGAAGGAATTGCTGACAATGATTCACCCCCCCATGATTGTTTAATGGTTACCGAGGAAGAAACGAAGGGGAGGGTTGATTTGACAGACACCCCACAGAAAGAGTCGGACGGAGAGTTATTTTGTGACGGCTCTTGTTTGAAATTACCTGATGGCACGACAACTGCCGTCTATGCTATCACTACCCTAGAGAGCGTTGTAGAAAGCAAAAGAATCCCCCACAACTCGCCACAAGCCGCAGAAATAATAGCATTGACCAGAGCGTGCAAGATTTCTGAAAATTTGAATGTGAATATATATACTGATAGTCAGTATGCTTTTGGGGTGGTTCATAACTTTGGTCTACTCTGGGCGGAGAGGGGTTTCTTGACATCACATGGGGCCATGATTCAACATGGCCCTTTGATTGTACGATTGCTGTCTGCACCTATGTTTCCAAAGCGCCTAGCAATAGTGAAATGTGAGGCACATAAAAAGGTAACGTGCAAAGTAGGAAAGGGAAATGCATTTGCAGACAGAATTTGCGAAACAAACTGACACTGATTTGAATAATAAAATGATGACAGTCCAGACCGAGGAAGTACCCTGTATGATAGAAGATGGAATTGCCACTGTGAAAGAGATGCAGGCTGACGCCACGGCCGATGAAATACAAGGGTGGGCTGAGGGCTCTGCTGAATTAGATCTGGAGGGTTGTTGGGTGGACAAGGGAACTAAAAACCGGATGTTGCCAAATTCTTATGTGACTGCAATAGTCAGAATGGCTCACAGCCCTACTCACATCTGTGCAAAAAAAATAATACAGCACCTATCTACGGTATGGGAGAATGCAAACATAAAGAAAAATGCAGAGAGGTTGGTGCAGAACTGTATCAAGTGTTTGCAACACAATGTAGGCAAGGGAACAGTGACTCCAATAGGCAGTTTTGGCCCGCCCTCTATGCCTTTTGAGGTAATCCATTTTGATTTCACAGAGATGGAGAGATGCCAAAACTTAAAATATGTCTTAGTGGTGATCTGTGCATTCAGAAAGTGGGTGGAGGCATATCCCTTAAAAGACTGCACAGCGATGAGTACAGCAAAAGTAATGCTTAAAGAATATTTTCCCCGTTTTGGCTTGCCCCGTGTCCTATGGTCAGACAACGGTGCACACTTTGTGGCGCAGTGATATTACAGATATGTGCAGGTCTCCAGATTAATAAGAGATTTCATAGTTCAAGACATCCGAGTTCGGCCGGTCTTGTGGAGAGGCACAACGGGATCCTCAAGTCAAAAATAAGCAAGATATGTGCAGGAAGCAAGTTGAGTTGGGTGGATGCATTACCAATAGCGCTATTATACATGCGTACATCTGTACAGGCTAGAACTGGGCTCTCCCCGTACGAAATCGTAATGGGGAAGCCGGCAAATGTTTGGTGCGCATCTCAGCCAAAATGACTTGGCGAGGTAAAAAATCCTGGCTTAGTGTTTATTGTGGCCTTTTAATGCAGAAATTGCGTTTGATTCATCAGCAGGTGCAGGAGGCTCTACCAGTGAGATACACCGGTCCGGGGCATGCGCTGGAGCCAGGCGACTGGGTGCTGCTAAAAAACTTTGAGAGAAGATCGTCGTTAGCACCCAGGTGGCGCGGCCCCTATCAAGTACTCTTGGCAACGCAGACAGCAATACGGGTGGATGGGAGGAAGTCGTGGATCCATGCCACCCATGCCAAAAAGATCCCATCTTCGCTGAAAGACTTGCCCGACCCAGACGACCGGAAAGAGACAGCGGTCCCAGAAACGAAAGAAACTGTTGCCAGTAAGCTGCCACCAAATCTGCCCAAGCGAGAAGTGAAACTCGAAACGAAGCCTGAAAAGATTGCCAAAAAGGGGGAAGGGCAAAGAGTGCCCCCACGTTGCACAGCAGAATCTACATCACTGTTGGCTGACACGAAATCCGCATTGCAAATACCGGCAGGCGCTAAACGTGTACCCCTTTGGCGCCCACCAGCACTTGCCAGCACGCCGAAGACCGAAACTGCATCACTAGCGCGGTGCACACCAGCACCTGCCGTACCGCCACAGGCTGACTTTGAGCCTGGATCTGGAAGTGCATCGGCACTGTTCACAGATCACACAACACCAGGAGTGAGGCAATATGATTTACGGCCTCGAAAGACAAAGTGATCCACAGTTCTTTGGTGCTTATGCTAACCTCTGGTTCCACTCATGGACGGAGAAGGAACTAGAGGTGTAGAGGAGAGAAGCGTGAGAATTGTGCAAATTGGACAATTCAAGACTCGCGGCTCCTCGGTGCAATCATAAAGAGTACATGTGTCCTGAACCAGAGTGGACTAGCTGGGCGCATATGGTACTAAGGCAATAGATAACTGATCAGAAGTCCTCTGAACAGTACGAAAAAGGACAAATGATCTTGCCTAAAACAAATAAGCAATCCAGGCTATAAAGGGCTGGCAGACTGAACTGTGACAATTCCGTTGAACTTATTGACATCAGGACAAGTGCAACAAAGAGAGATATCCACGACAAACTTTATCAGGAAGAAGAAGGATGATGAGAAACATGTCGGGACCGGTTTCAGCCTCCTCCTGCACCGCTGCTGAGAATGAGTTAATTATAAAGACTGCAAACTTAAGGAAAATGCATGGTAAAAAAAATTGTATGCTGGCATTTACAATAATCATGTGCTTCATGAGCGTGGTAGCACCAATAACGACAGCCTTAGTATTATTAGTGTTATTACCAATAGTTAATATATCCACTACTGAAAGCCCTGTTCAGGTGATTACTTATACCTTGTCCCCAATGGAAGAAGGACACAGAGAAGGGTATGGGAACAATACGCTGTTACTCATTATGAATATGACGCATGCAATTCTAAAAAGAAATTATTGTTAGGGTATGCGCCCATTTACCGCAGCATGCTGGGAAAGGAATAGGTTGGTATGTACAGCCATTACCATTAAGTTCTGCATGTAGAGCATCCTTAAGTGCAATGTTCTATGGGAAATGGAATAAGAGTGGTACGGGTCAATTAGATAGAACAAACATGAATGAGTTTGAGGAAATAATTATGAGGCCTGTGGGTTGTTCCATTTTCCATAAAGCGCGAGTGATGATCCCAGAACCTACGGCTAAAAGTACGCGAAAAATAACACGACAAAATAGACAAGATAGATTGTCCCCACCAGTTAAAACATCTGTGATGACGTTTCGTGTAAGAACAGACGGGAACAAAGATGCAGTTCCCCCTTCTTACACAGTGAATTATAACCTGAGAACTGTCCCTTTTTGTCTAAAAAAGAAAGGCTCCTATTCAGTAGGAACATTTACTGGATGCATAAATACAGTGGTATTAAAATGGGAAATAGAACCAGTATATGTGGGAGATCCACTCTATTTTATATGTGGAGAGAAAGCATATCCTTGGTTGCCCAGAAACTGGGGAGGTACATGTTACCTAGGTCTACTGTTCCCGGAGTGTTCCTCTTAGAAACAGCAAGCATGGCCAGACTATCCAGATCTAGAACCAAAAGGAGTAGCAAAGGTGTTTTGATAGCGACTGACGCAGCAAAATCATTCATTCCATTCTTGTCCCAGATAGTGAACTCCTATAACATAAAGCAGCTGTCCAGAATACTGAAAGATACTATAAACTATAAAACGACAGATATACTATTCAACATGACGTTGGAAGAAAAGGGAATTAGGTTAATGACGCTGCAAAATAGAATGGCGCTCGATGTAATCCTGGTTGATCGTGGGGGAATTTGCAAGATTGTGGGATCAGCGTGCTGCGTATTCGTAGATGACTACTCCCCTACGATTTTTTGAAGCAATAAAGAAAATGCATGTCCTGAGCTCCAAACTCCCTACTGGAGAAGGGGGCTGGGGAATAGAGTCCTGGTTTTGGGGAATACTGCGTTCTTGGGGATGGAAGTTGATCTCGATATTAGTAGTGGTGTTTGGAATATTCATAACGTGCTGTTGTTGCATACACTGCCTACCGTTAGTTTGTACAGAGGTAACTGAGGGATGTACGAAGGGATGGATGCATATGATAACAAGAAGAAAACAAACTTATGGCCGGGATGACAGAGACACAAAGGAAATGAAAACAGTGAAAGAATTAATGGCTATAGCTATTAATGAAGAGGATGATGCTTATAGTAGCATGAAAAACTCAGACATAAGTGCTCCAGACTTATCGTCATCAGAGGAGGATACAATAAATGAATGAGACGTTTGGCATACGGCCAAAGGAGGGTTTGTCAGTCAAGAAAAATGGACTACTCTCATGATTGACGGCAAACCTATTTTGGTGGCCGTGGGCCAACCGTCTCATGCACGAAACGATAGAAATAAAGGTTTCCGAGTTTACCAATGAATGGCCATTTTGATGTAACAAGGATCACCATTTTGTTTTCTAACAATTGCTCATTGCTTTCTGTTCAAATTGCTTCGCAGCACATTTTCTGCTTACACTGCTCGATTGTTAATATTGTTGTCTGAACGTGAAAGGACAAGGCCGCAGGGCAGCGAGGCTAATAAGAGTTCGTTGAAACACAACGTAGGCAGCGCCGGGAAGGAATGCCTGGCTCCCTCCCAAATGTAGCCTTGAAGCAGAGCCGCAGGGCATTTAATCATTTCACAGCTGCCATCCAGTCTCGTTATATGGTTGAATATGTTAGAATAAAGCAGCTAAAGGCTTGAATTATGCTCTTCTTACGGCCCCCCTTTACCGAGCCCTGTAGAGCGTGTTGGCTCCCAGGACACGAAAAGCACCTCATAGATAACAAGGTCTGGAATCTGACTCTTCCCCCGTATGTAGCTTGCTTCCAAGAACAGAAGCACTGTGTTCTGTTCAACAAGTAAAAGATGTCTCCGCACTTGTAAAGTTGCATATTGTTACTAGAATAGATATTTGAAGGTGTCATATTCGTCGAAAGTGTCCATCATCAAACCGAGTTCAAAGAAACCCAATAAAGGGGGGTGTTAAACATGTCACAGCTGATTGTATGATATGCATTTTGTACATATGTAACTGATGTACGTAATTTGCTCTCTTGCATCCCTCGAGGTCTAGAGATAAACGTTGCGTGGCGTGAGACCGAGTTGGCCAACTGAGACTATTTGCTTTGCAATAAACCCTAGCTTTGGGAATACAACCTAGTGTCTGGCGTATCTATCGTGTGTGGTGACTTGCCTTGTTTCCATAGACGTGAGGGACCCCTAGGGGCCCCTTTCAGCATCACTGATGGGGATCTGTTTGGATATCATCCCACCGATGATGAAGTGATATTCGAGATGTGTAGTTCTTATTAGGTGACAGCAATTAAACGTGAGGTTCCTCAGAAAATGATGTTGGCCCAGAAACGCCCCAAGTATTATGATGAAGACATGGCAAAGCTGCCAGCCTTATTATGGACAAAAGGCCCCTATGATGTAGGCCTAATGAAGCGGGCTGGAGGAGTAACAATTAAATTGAAAGCAGGAGCAATTTTACCTCATGCACAACAGTATCCCATGTCTCGAGTGGCAGGTGAAGGTATTTTTAAGAAGATTTCTGCTATGATGCAACAGGGCATCCTAGTGACATCAGAGCCATCGTGTAATACAGCGATTTATCCTAATAAAAAAGAGAAAGGGGGGTTGTGGCATTTAATCCAAGACCTTCGCCCGCTTAACCAGATTGTAGAGGCCGAGTTCCCTCTAGTTCCTAACCCAGCGACAATTCTATGTAATATACCTGTTAAGGCACGACACTTCACTGTGATTGACCTGAAAATGCATTTTTCTCAAACCCATTGCATAAAGATCTGACGTAATTTACGTTCTGAAAAGTACTCGTTTACCCCAGGGGTACTGTGAGGCATTGTGGTGACAGGACAGCACTGGTAAACCGGTGATGCCTGTAGCCTTATTAAGGGTGGCGTTGTAACAGCTACACTACCCTGCACATGTTAGTAGAGAGAGCTTCGCTGCAACAATTGCAGAGGATTTGGTTTGTTCCAAATATAGTACAAAACGTTGCATTTTATGTAGTTAATCGTATCGTATGTCAAAGGTTTACAGCTGGGCTCACATTGCACACAATTAGAGGAGTTATTCCGATACCGAATGGTCCCTTTCAGCATTTGCATATCGACTAAGTCGACATGCTGCAAGTCTGTAATGGATACAGATACATGATTTAAGTGGTATGTCCTCTTTCAAGGTGGGTTGAAGGCGGACCGTGTAGACATCCAGATGCTACCTTTTCGCCAAATTTCTAGTACGAGAAGTGTTTCCTAGATGGGGAATATGTGAAGTATTAAGATCAGATAATGGCCCTCATTTTGTTAACGAAGTCTTTGAGCAAATAAGCTTGTTGCTTAGAATAAAGCACAAGTTTTCATTGGCGTATCACCCACAAGCTAACGGCGTCTGTGAGAGACTCAGCGGCTTGTTTAAAGAAAGAATAGCCAAATTAAAATTGACCCTGAAGAAAGGATGGTTGCATTGTCTACCATTGGCATTGTATGCGTTTAGAAATCAACTGGTTTCCAACCAACATCTTATGCCCCTGCGAGATAGTGATAGGGAGGTGAATAAGGACACCTCTCACATCTCCTGCTAGGGTTAGAAGTCATGCCCAGTCGACAGCAGAATTGTTATGAAGGGAGCTACGTGATTATCTTCAATGCATAACTTCAAGTATCTCTGTCATTTCAGAACAGCTCAAGCAGAAGGGGTCTGGGGCAACTCAGAAAACACAGAGGGAGATGCTGCAGAAAATGGCATTAAAGAGCTATGCCTTCCCAAACATTTCCCCAGAGATGCAGTCCTAATCCGGCCCCTTCATAGTGGAGGATGTTACACCATCTGCAGTCAAGGCGCAAGGCAGACGCGCTTGGATATTCCTTGTTGACGTGAAGATCTATGCTGGAGAACCCCAATTATCCCCACCCCCATCGGAAATAAGCATCGGGGAAAACCCACAGCACATGCAGACTAGGTATATGATGAGGAAGAAGGACACAGAAGCTGTTCAATAAAGTTAAAGAGTTTATTGGACTGTGGCTTATTTTGGGACACTCTTTTAGTCATTAAAAAGGAACTAAGGGAAGTAATTTGTTCTTGGGCCACAGGAGCTTGTTGACATTGGACTGAAGCATGCTTAAGCCTTGATTGGAAAACAAAGATATGCCAGATCTGGAGTTCCTTTTTGACGACTGGATTATGGAGCAGTTCCCCGATTCCTTTCTCACTGAGGTCCTGTTCGGAGGTGCTTATGGTGGTGCCCAATGACAACGTTTCAAGGATCATTCTTGCAGTTTTCCTGTTCATATTGCACGCTTGCCTTGGGCTTGAGGGGAGAACTACTAGCGTTCATCTGTTCGTGCAAGATCCTAAGAATGGTCCAATTGTGAGGAGACTGCTTGCAGCTATCATTGAGTAAATTCTTCTGCTTTCTGAGTTCAGTGGGAAGAACACAAATGCCCCTGTCACCAGATAATGCACATAGACTGGTCAGCTTAGTATTCTACTACCTAATTGAGGAGAGCCTGCATCTTGTTGGCAGGCAAACCGATGTCTGAACGTTCCTGAGAGACCCGAGGAACAATGCAGTACTCAATAGAATATTGAGAGACATCATAATACAAGTGAACGGGTAGTCTACGAGAACATTAAGAACTGAATGAGATTTTTTGAGGGAGAAGATCCAAAGGTCTACTGATTGAGGAACTTTTTTTCATGCTGAGAGAGGGTCTTCATGTCTTCGGGCCAACGGCCAATTCGTGGTGTCCATTGGGAATTTGTATTCATCATCGCCTAGCCAGCTGAAGCTGATCAAGGAACTTTTAGAGCTGACTCAGCATCATCCTGAAGTAGTTCATGATGTTGCTCGATAAAAGATTGTATTTCCTTCCTTAAAAGTAAAATGGGTAGAATTAATAGCAATATTGTCATGGCAGATCATGAGAGACATCCACGATGTGCAAAAAGCTATTGCTGCAAGTGGTCATACTTATGTGTCATTTACTCTTGTATCTTGTTCATAGTGATATTGCTCTCACTTACAGTACGAACGGCTTACTATGTAGACATAAGTGGAGCAAAGACGCCTGTGAATCCTCATGTAAAAGAGAAGGGTACCGATGTATCAACGACAAGGCAGCCAAGAGCATATGTGATTATTCCTACTCTAGAGACACACACAAGAGCACCTGGTCCTGTGATAAGTAAACCTGGGTTACCTTTTAGAAGGAGATCATAGATGGAAATGATGTGCATATTTTTATGCCTAAAGAGTATATCGATAGGATAAAACTTCTGGAGCTTTCTCCTACACAGGTAGTACATGTGAAAACACCCAGTCCACTGACAAATGCTTCTAAGATTGGTCCAGTGAGAAAATATTATGCTGATATATTGCATGAGATGGTTAGAGAAGCTTGTAAGAAAAGAACCAGACCTAAGAGAAGTGCTAGGGAGGATGATCATGAGCTGAATGATAACCTGGACAGTACAGTACACTTGGGGAATAACATCTGGTATCAGCATATGAAAGAAGTGGGAAGAAGGAACTCAAAGGAGGAATGCTTTGTATGTGCACTCCTGCCTTATAGCATGGTCAAGTCTAAGATCTTCATATTGATTTAAATAGACGTCCAGACAGCACATTGGCCCTCATTACGACCCTTGCGGAAATCAACCGACCGGACCGCCACAGCGTAAATAGCGTTTCCGCCATTGCACGAAGGAGCAAATTGCGGCCCATTCCGACCCATCGGGCACGAGCACCACGGCATGGCGGAAGTGCAAAGTCCGCGATGGCGGAAATGACCCCAAAACGGCCCACACCGCCACCATACGGCGCCCTAGGTGCAATACCGCCACCCATCACAGCGGGCACCGCAGAGTGCGCCTACCGGAAAGTACGGTGACCGGAAATATACGGAAACGGAAGTTAAAACATGGGCCCGGAACGGGAAACATCCCGCCGTGCACCCATAAAACCACTAAAACCACACAACCACTAAAATCACTACCCTGAGACACACCCCAACCCGTCATCCACCCTAGCGAAACCAAGAAAAATGGGAAAAGTAGCGAAGAAAGCGTGCGACCGCAAGCGGCAGGTCCACTTCTCCCGTGAGGAACTCACCGTGCTAACAGAGACCCTCCAGGAGAATGCCGCCGCCGTCTTCTCCACGCAAATGACCAGGACGGCACTTGCCAACAAGAAGGCCATATGGGCTCTGGTGGCACAGCGGGTAAGCGCGGTGGGGACCGCACCCCGCAACCCACAGCAATGCAGAAAGCGGTGGGACGACCTGCGGATACGCGTCCGCAGCATACTCTCTGCCAACCGCAACATTGCCACAGCCACCGGGGGAGGTCCTGAATCACCCATCAAGTTGACCCCCTGGGAAGAAATCTGTGCCTCCACCATCGGAATGGAGAGCATAGAGGGAGTCGGAGGGATGGAGAAAGGAGTGCAGACATCAGAAGAATCAGGTAGGTGGCCCAGATAAAACAATGCTAAATCCACAATGTCCAATCATGTGAAGTACCATGTGTCCACATAGTGCAACAGAAACACATGTCCAGGAGAACGTCCACACACATCGCCCTGATAGTGCACCTTAAAACCACAATAAATACATAAATAATTAAAAACCCCTAAAACACCCACCACACGTCCAGCAGGCACACCCTAACTGCAGGCTGCCAAACAACTGCACCCTCACCCCACACACAAATAAAAGCACCTCCAAGGCACCGACCCAAATCACCCTCATGTACCACCCCAATGCATGTGATACAATGCCATTCCAATACCCACAGACCCATTAATAACCCTCGCCCTCCTTTACTCCACCACAGGCTCCGATCCAAACGACGAGCATCAGGACACCCCTACCAGCACACCTGCAAAGAGGGCCAAGACCAACGGCCAAAGACCCTCCACCTCAGCTGCACGCATCAAGACACGGCAGCAGCACAAATCAGGTGGCAGCACAGAGGGGGGAACATCAACAGGCACCCCAGCAGCCAGCATGCCCACAACACCACCACCACAGGTCCCCCCAACGGATGCCACAGAAGGCACTGCCTCTGGTGGCAGCAGCACCATAGGTGACACCCCATTGATGGCAGCATGCTCCGACACAGAAGACGGGGATGTCGAAGTCAGATCCATCCATGACCTGTCCCATTCCCCCTGTCTGTCCCATCCCGTACAACATGAGGATGCCACGCAGGGGCACCCACAAGACGACGACTGGCCATCCCCCCCAAGCCCTGTGGCAAGGCAACATGAGGTCAACAGCCCCTCTGTGACACCCCCGCAAATGGCCATGGCCCAGCAGAGGCAACAGTCCCTCGACCAGTTAATCGTGCAACAGCAGCAACTGGCCACGCTCCTCAAGGACCATGCCGATGAATGTGGGGGCACTAAGGCAGACATAGAAACATCAACTGAGACACTCAGGGCACAAATGGAGAGTAGCACCGAGAGCCTGAGAGTCCAAATGGAGAGTAGCACCGAGAGCCTGAGAGTCCAAATGGAGAGTAGCACCGAGAGCCTGAGAGTCCAAATGGAGAGAAGCACCGAGAGCCTCAGGGGGGAACTGCATGTGACATCCAAAGACGTATGTGCCGAACTTGCCGCAGTGCGCTGTGTGCTCACTGAGCTCTCACAAACCCTTAGGGACATGCATGGACGTGAGCAGGCAGAGAC
Source organism: Ambystoma mexicanum (assembly GCF_040938575.1). Taxonomy (NCBI): domain Eukaryota; kingdom Metazoa; phylum Chordata; class Amphibia; order Caudata; family Ambystomatidae; genus Ambystoma; species Ambystoma mexicanum. The sequence goes on from NC_090937.1 coordinate 1,531,213,820, forward strand.
GTCATCCGTTGCAAGTTCCGTCCAGGGCAGCCCCCAACGTAGATCTGGGAGGAACCTGCGCTCCACAGGCAGGGGTGCCCCTGATACCCGCAGAGGGGGCTTGCAATAGCAACAGCCCACTGACAATGAGCTTCTTTGGACACTGGTGTTCGGGGGGGAGGTAGGAGGGTGGAGGGGGTGTGTTGGGCTCACTTGGGTGGCGGGTCGATAGGGTGTTCTACATGATATCACATATGCCATAAACAGTGCACGATCAACCAATGAGATGTGTGGACAATGATCTTTGTGTACTAGGCCATCATAGGCGTACAGTCCATATTGTGCATGTACCAGACACACACAGTGCCACGAGTCCCGTGTCCATGTATCAGCCACCAGGCGTGAGTGCTAGAAGCATGCATCAATGAGATGCTGACGAATGTCACGGCCCTCCGGTGCCTCGCAGACTCCTTGAGGTGCTGCCACATCCCCACCCTCATCATGACCATCATCAGGTGCTTGCAGTTCAGCGTCAGGGGGCATGGGCACATTTCTACGTACGCACATGTTGTGGAGCATGACACATGCCATGACCATCTTTGCAACCTTCTCATGGCGGTACAGGAGTGCCCCGCCAGACCTGCTGAGGCAGCGGAAACGAGTCTTCAGTAGGCCGAATGCCTGTTCAATGACTACACGGGTACGTGAGTGGGCATGGTTGTAGTCCTCCTCATGCTGGTCCCGTGGGTTCCGGACTGGTGTGAGGAGCCATCTCTTCAGTGGATACCCAGCATCACCTGTATGTGGACGAGAAACGTATGATGTGGAATGGCATTGCTACGTACGCACCCCCCCCCCTCCTGGCAGTTCATTGCCGCATCACATACCCCACATCATCATGCATGAAATGAGACTCACCGAGTAGCCAGGATCTGTTCCCTGCGTGTCGCTCCATGTAGCGTGGTATAGTAGAGTTCCTCAAGACCATGGAATCATGGGTTGATCCAGGGAATCTGGCACAACAATGTGTAATGATCCTGTTGGAGTCACACACCATTTGTACATTCAGGGAATGAAATTGTTTTCGGTTGCGGTACTGGGCCTCCATGGCATGTGGAACGACCAATTCCACATGGGTGCAGTCGATGGCACCAATGCAACCCGGTATGCCGGCAAGTGCATGGAATCCCACTTTTGTGTTGGTAATTTCCTGCTCCGAGCGTGGTAGGGAGATGTAGTCGTCTGCGTGCTGCAGGAGGGCATCGAGCACTTGCAATAGTGTCCGTGAGAACAGTGGCTGTGAAATGCCATGCAACTGTCCGACTGTGTGCTGGTAGGTGTCTGTGGCCAGGAAGTGTAGTACAGACACCACCTTCAGTAGGGGTGGGATGGCGGTTGGGCTATCTATCATGCTGACAAGGTCAGCCTGTGTCATGTCCACGATGGCGGCTATGGTGTCCCGGTCCAAACGGTAGAGGGTGTGGATCTGCTCATCAGTGAGGTTGAACGGATGTGCTCGGAGGCGTGGGATTGCGGGCTGCCTGCGTGGTGGTAGTGGCTGTGCTGGCGGCCCTTGCTGGCCCTGCCTTGCCCTCCTCCTCCTCCTGCGTCTCCTCCGTGCGGCCGGTTGTAGTTGGTGTTCGTCTTCTTCTTGGAGTTGGAGCACTTGCAGTGCTATCAGGTCCCCCAGGGCCAACATCGCGAGTCCTGCCGGTAGCATTTCGGAGTGGGTGTGGTTGTGGGAGGAGACTAGGTGTGCAATTTATGTGTTTTCAGGCTGTATGGCCTCCACCTGTGGTGATTCATTCCACCTGTGCAAGCTGCTCTCCCCTTTGGCCGAGCACGTCCCGCACACAACGCTGCAATGTGACGCATGGCATCTTGCTCTTGCATTCATGTATTTGTACCCGATGGCCGTGTAACATTTGTTGATATGTACATTCGGCTATGGTCCCATTGTTTCACATACAATCTTTGCAGTCGCGAACAGACTTGTGATGGGTCAGTGGGACGTAGTACTCGAGTAACGGTGGGCCCTCATGCATCACTGTACCGAGTTGCAACGACGGGCGGGGCGTCCCATTCGTGGGTGAAGGCAGTTGCCATTTTCACACACAGCCGCACTCGATGGATTAATTAGTGATTTCAAACGGCCACAGATGCCTCTTCGACGTGATGTTGCAAATGAGGAATTCGAAGGCCGGCGCTTTCGGTTTTCAGCTAGCGCCGGGGAGATGCCCACAGGTCTGACTGCAAATATAACGTTCTTTTGTTCGATGTCCTTGAGACAGGGGCCATGGCGAGGAAGCAATGATTGATATGAATAGTTTTGGATGCGCAATAGTGACGTGGGCGATGAGGCCGGACGTTCCCAAATACATGTAACTTCACAACACTGGAATTACGGGCTGGGGCACTGTGGATTTTGCAGGCTGCATAACGCACAGACTCAATGGAAAGTTCGAATGTTTTGTGAGTAAATATTCAGGCGTTTTTATAACAGGATGAGGGAATGATGAATGGATGCATGGGCAGGTGATTTGATACAGGGTTTGCCATGTACAGGGCTTGTTGGAATCTATCCGCCTCCCCTGCGCTATGTGATGCAGGGCTGCCATAGTGGGACCATCGTCTATCTGGCCTTGTTGAGCCCTCCCTGTCTCGACGCGCCTTCAGACACTTGTGTCCATGCACGTTAACATTCCCATCTGATGGAATCTGTTCTGACAGACGCATGCACAGGTACACTCGTTTGTGATGGTGTTTACACCTCGATATAGATAGTTATGAGTCGCAAGTGGTTTCGGGGTGGTGATGATCCTTTGGAGTGGGCTAGCATGCATATGACTGTGGATTTAGTGTGATCATTGAAGTGAGTTGTTCGAATGTAGTTCTGATGGCCATTCTGTTCTTTTTCTTTTCTTTTGGTTGACAGGTATCTCCTCCCCTTTTGCCACTGCCATCTGTATGCCACTCCTACAGATGGCGTTTACTCCCGACACCTGCTGCTTCGTGTTAATCAGTGGAGCAGCATTACGATCTTATGGGACGATCGCCAATGGGCCACATGCCCTTACGCAGTACTAGTGGCTCGGAGCAACATTTCGGCCTTTCAGCTGGACTAGTGCCTCCCCATTGGGACGGCCCTGCGGGTCTGTGCGCTTCCATGTTGCCTTTTCGTACGTGAATGTGGCTCTGTGTACCATGATGGAACAGGGCGTCACACAAGTAGTAGCTGGTCATTCCTTGCGGATGCAGCCCACAATGGTGATATGTGTTTTGGAGTCCATGGACTAATGGCTGTATGGGCTTGGTGATTTAGTTGTGCATTAAATTTCTATTCTGATATGGGCCGTGTAGCGTTCTTCTTTGCGAGTGATGTGGCATATTCCTATTTGGGGAGCGATGTATTGTGAGGAGATCTGCATTGGGTTCCAGCTTCGGAGTTTAGTCGCGTGGTACTGTGCTGGGCGCGTTTGCCTACGGAGCCCAGTGAGGTCAGGGATGGGGGCTGCCAATGTGACTGTTTGCATGTTGTCATGCTCAGGGGCGGGGGAATGGGTTTTGTGTAACAGATGCCGGTCAGCCAGGTGGACTGGTGGCATGTTGTGATTTTCGGAATATTGCTGGTCACAGGTGCCTGTGTTTGCGTGCGTTTCGGGGGGGGGGACTGTGGTCATGTCCATTGGAATGGCTTCTGTATTCGTGCCATCTGTGCCCTGCAGCTCCCATTGGCCCCTCTTGTGTTTCTTTTGTTCGTTGGCATGCATGGGTGACTTGTACATTTCACTGGTTGCATTGTGACTTCATTGCACCTACGGGGAGTTGTACTTTGTGGGCAGGGAGCGGTGTACAGGCACTCAGTGGGGCCGTTTAAGGTTGATTCGCGATGCCGTACTTCTCACCATGGCGGATTGGTGCTTTCCGCCATGCTTGATGGCGTTAGGTACATGTCCGCTAGGGTCGGAATTCGCGTACCCTTGCGCCATGGTGGTATTTACGGTTTGGCATGGCGCGCGCGCGCGTACTTGGTGCAGTTAGCGTTGGCGTTCACTACGGTGTCGCTAATGGCTTCGTACTTTGCGGTGACGGGTCATAGTCGCACCGAGCGGTATTCGATGGCGGTATTGCATTTCCGCCATCGTTTTTCGGATTCCGCCAGGGTCGTAATGAGGGCCATTGTCTATCACACATAGCACTTTGCCACACTAGAGGTCAGTTCATGGGCCGAGATGCCTATCTCAAATAGCCAACTGAATGGACAGATCCAGATGAAGATGACTACATTCAAGACACGAAGACAAGGAATAGGGCACATACGAAGAATCATGTGATCAGATTTAGAAAACCTGGAGTGAAAGGAGCTGGAATCAGATAGGAAGTAAACAGAAGGCTTGAGCGTCCAGGAAAATCTGCAGTAGAAATTCGTAGATGGAGAAACAGAGGCCAAATGCAGATTTGGGGATCAGTGCTATCACCTGATGGATTGCAAGAAGGAGCGGTTATCTGCAGAGCATGGGTGGTCATTGGTTGCTATCAACCAGCCATTGACATTTTGCAAAATGGATGCAAGCCACTATGGGCAAGACTTGCTAAGCTACTAACCAGGGTCGAAGATAGAGGAGGACCCTTGGAGAGTGCAAAGCTGTGCTTCAGAAATCATGGCACTAGAAAAGTTGGAGAGAATCAGAACTGTGGTCGAATCTTTGATGTACCAGGAATTAAACTTGGAAGAGCAGTGATCATGGATCACTATTGGGCTTGTGGATCCAGAGCATATATGAAGCTACCCAAGGATTGGTGAGGACAATGTTCACTAGTGAATGTTCATGTTCCAGCGTTGGTGATTCCTAAAATCTGAATATTGATAGTTTCCCGGACACACCTGAGGAAGAAGAGATCTGTGGAGCTGATTAATCGAATGTAGAGAGAAAACTATTTATCTGCCAAGTCACTAGAAGCTTTTGGCCCTCATTACAACTCAGGCGTTAAGGGTTAACGCCACCGTTAACCCTTAACGCCTGATTCCCACCTTAACGCCTGCTTTTTGCAGGCGTTAAGTTCCATGGTGCTAAGGCACCTTGGTGCTAATTACGGCACCGTAATTTACGGTGCCGTAATTAGCGCCTTCCCCACTCCCATTATGCCCTACGGGGCAAAAATGGGAATGGGGAAGGGAAAATGGGTAATGGGGATTTACCGCCCCACTCACCTTGTAATGGGGCGGTAAATCCGCCATCCACCATGGTGTAAACATAGTTTACACCATGGTGGTAAAGTTGGTGCACTTAGCACCTCAGTTGTAATGAGGGCTATTGACTCTATCCCGTATGAACACAGACTGTTCAGCCAGACTTCGTCAGTATTCACATTGATCTTTATGCCGAGAATCCAGTTTGGAGCAAATACCAAATGGCTGCAGATTACCAGGTGGGAATTGCTGCAGACGATCAACACAACTGTAAAGTGATTAAATGCTATTAGAGAAGAGATGAGAGCCATAAGACTGGTGACTCTCCAGAACAGATACGTCTTGGACATGATCACAGCTATGGGTGGAGGTGTTTGTGCAAAAATTGGAGAATCATGTTTCACATTCATACCTTCTCATGACGACGAGAATGGCACCTCGACAGAGGCCACAGAGATGTTAACGAAGCTACACGCCCAGATGATAGACGAAGTAGAGGACATTGCCTATGACAGCTGGTTTCGATCACTCTTTTCTTGGATTCCACAATGGATGGCAGATATGTTCAAGTTCCTAGGAGCCCTGGTAGTACTGGTGTTACTCGGATTCTGTGTGATCAGGATAATACTGTCACAATGCATGAGGACAGCAAAGAAAGCTAATGGGATGAAAATCATGATCAATGTTGAGTCAGGAAGAAAGACCAGAGACTTGACGGATGAACAAATCTGAGACTTTGTGAAGGCCAGTTTCCATACACCTGAGGGAACAAAGTTTCTGTATCCAAAGAACCATAAGAAATATGTGGGAACATGGATCTGTTGCAGTCCAAGTGGACAGTGCATGTTCATGATCCTGAACAACGATGAGCATGTGAAATCAGCTGGACGCCTGAAGGGAGTCATAAAGATATGGATCCCAAAGAAGCATTTATTCAGACCAGGATGTCTAGATGTGAAGGATGATGGGAGAGTGGTCGATGAATCGCCCAGAGGGGGAAGTGTAGAGAAGGAGCTAAGTACCCCCACCTCAATGGCCTCGCCCATTTTGCCTATATTCTGGGAACAAGAGTGTGAGAAACGTGCGGTATCAGTGAAAATACAGATACCAAGGAAAATCCTGAAAGCAAGGTTCCCATTGGGAAAACCATACCTGCATACAAGAAAGTATGATGGCCATTTGAATAAAATCCTGGAAGAAGCAGAGCAAATTAATGGCTAAGATGAATGGTGACGTCACACAGAATCAAAACTAACATACATAGAAGGGATGTAGACTAAAGAATGATGATATTCTATAAGCCATAAAGAAACGTTCGAAGATAAGTGCCATATCGGGATCAAGATGAAGAGACTTATGCTATAAAGTGGATGAAGATATCAAGTCAGTTTACATGTGTACAGATGCAAAAGAAACGCGAACAGACAAAGTATTCTTGAGGCTAGCTTAATAGTGAATAGGTTGCGGCATGCGCCAACATATACATACATGCATAAGTGAGGAAAGAGTGGATGTTTCCACTTCGAACTATAGCAGAGCTGGGCTAAAAAAAGGAGGGCCTCTTTTCCAGTGTGTCACAGTAAAAAAACAAATGAATTACAAAGTGAATCTAAGAAAGGCGAGGCTGGATGAGCCATGAAGCCAAGCCAAGAAGCTAAGTTCTTATCAGGCTGGAGTGAGCAGACATTGGATACAAATTTGTGTGAAAGAATGAAACTTCTGTTCAGGAGGCATGAACAAAACAAGGAAGACGTCAGAGGTTAATTAGAGAATAGTATTTTAATACACTAGAAGCTCAATTTTGTGGTCTTCAGTCACGTTGATGGATGAAGTTGGGCGAACATGATGGTCACACCTACGCATGAGGGCAGAGCATGCCTTCACTCAACTGAATTCTCCAGAGCTACGAACACTCCCAAGGACAAGTTCAAAGACCTAATTGACAGCAGACCACTGAGGTGATGATAGATGAATATGCTAATTGGTGGGAAGCTATGGTTAAGACTAGCTCAACAGCACCTGGAAGCTCAACCTACGTGCTGCTATCGTAGGAGGAAAAGTACTGACGGAGGTTAGAGGACCGCATGATCAAGGGCCCTATAGTTTGTGTAGCCAATAGGTCGTCGTGTATTTAGTGATGTTCATAGTGACCTGTTTATGGGAAGGGGTTAGTTGCCTCACCTGATGTTAAGAAACAAATCACTTTCTTTCACTGCCTTAGACGAGTATGGATCATATACTTAGATATTCCCTTAGACCCTATCACACTTGCCATTAGATTTTTGTAGTTTGCCATGCAGGATGACTTTATTAATACGTTGGTTAACGTCACCTATGACAATTTTTTGCTATACAAGAATGCTTTCTTTTAAGATGCATTGAGAGTCTTGCTGCGACGTCCGTTGATGTCCATTGTACTCCCTGTTTTAGATAATTGATATTAAAACAGTTATCCTTTTGCCAACTACCTGAGTTGTTTCGATTATTGATGTTTGAATAATTTCTGCATCCCCATCCATCTCAACGGTATTGCTACCTCATCTTAAAGGGCTAGGAGCTCCAGTTCACTTCGTCCTGCTTTTCCACAGCCTCTGCAGAGCTTTCCTGCGTGTGTCACTCACCGGACTGCCTTCTCACTCCCTCTTGCTGCCTCACCTTCTGCACTGCCGGTGGTCACCATCACCCTGGTTTCTCCACTCCACTGTCAACGTGACAGCTTGGGTTCCACAGCAACACCTATCCAGTTGGATCGCCCGTTTTTGCAGCGTCCTCGATCTGCACTGGGATGGAGTATAGATCAAACTCCATACTTCTCTTCCCGGCATGGTTTTAAAACATGTTGGGCCAATCGGATTCTCCCTGCTACTAGACTTCGGGTGTTGGTTTTCATTGGCAGTAATCATCATTGCTCCTTGCTTCTTCCTCGTCTCAGTTTTTGTCACTTTGTTCGTTATCTTATATTGAAGAGTACTGGCAGTAGACTTGGCAAGTTGTTGAAAGGGACTATGGCAATATGCCATCAAGGCATGAGGAATGGAGGGAATATCTCTAAAAGGGAAAGGGGTACTATGTCTCTCCTGATGATGCATGTCATCCCCTCAAGGGTCGCCTTCCCCCCATGTAGTCCTGGCTCAAATAGATGCCCAAAGGGTCAGGAACAGGTAGCGGCTGCCGTCCCTGGCCACATGAGGAGAGGCTATTTCAGGGAAAGTAGTGATGATGTCATCAGATTCATCACATTCCACATTCCACTCAATGGTGGAAATTGCCGGTATTTCCGGCACCGGTACTACTGGTGCTAGAAATACTGGCTATTTCATGCCAGTGGGGGCCTGAGTGACCGCAAGCTATTGATTGGAGGTAGGTCATGTAACCCCACCGGCAAACTTGTAGTTTTTAACTGGTCTTTAAAAGTGCTGGTAAACATTATTACTGGCACTTTTTCCCAGACCGGCAAACGTATAATGAGGTTCACTGTGCCTGCTTTCTTCTGGTGCATGAAACTGGGACACCATCTGCAGAAACCAAACTGCTTTATGGGGATCAGAATACTGATACCAGTGGACCAGCTTTAGGAGTCCCATGTGTGCAATGGGGTAGACGAGGAGAAAGTCACTGAAGGCCTTTGCCTATGTGCCTTTGTCTATACTTTTTTTTCATCTCTATCTTTCCCATCAACAATAAGAGTGCTGATTGGTTTTATTGCTTTATTTTGCTTGAAGCATTCAATGAAGCAGATGAAAAAGAACAGAGTGTGACAAACTACCATTGAAGACTTGTTCTCAATCTGCTAAATGTGAGCACTCGTGTGTATTCAAGTTATAAAGGCACAGATGACGGGTTCATTTTGAGTGAGCCCTTACATTCACCAGAGCACCCTTCCTCTGCGATGACGTTCACGTGCACGGTCCACTCTGACATATTTATATCATTTGGCGGTTGGGTGGTAAAAAGGCATGGCAATCGATATGGTTTCTAGGTCTTGTGCCTTTTACCGCCACAGCCACAAAATCAGCAGGACGCGATGTGCCTGCAAAGTGACTACCATTAAAATGAATCCTGTATTCTGCCTGTTTTTTGCATTGTGAAAAGCAGGTGGTAATCCATAGGGATTGGATCGCGTCGACTCGTATCAATGTAAAATACAAACAGAGAGGCTGTCAGTTTCCTTTCATGGAGCAGGGAAATGGGAATCCTGGCCAGAATGGCAAGGATTATAAAAACCACACAGAGCAGCAGTAATGGAGAAAATCATCAGGCCTGCCTCCTGATAAGCCCTCACTTCCTCTGAATCTTCTCAGTGTTTATCTTTATGTATCCTTCAAACCTCTAGCAGGGGTGTAGCAAAGTATTATGTATCCTTCATATGTCTCAATCCTCTCTTGCAGATGAGTTTCCAGAGAAATCCTCGAATAGTCTAGGTTTCTTACCCTCATCTAAGCATCTTGTAAGAAATGGGTAACTGGAATTGGTGAACAAAAGAAATAAACTTGTGTTCCCCTTCACCAAGCAGCTACACTTGAAAGAATACTTGGTTCGGTTTAATTTCACTCAAACTTCTCATACTATCATGGAACAAAATACTGGGAAAATTTAGGGGATGCTCAGCACAGTGTTCAAGCAGAGATCTACTAAAACATAGATTCCCACATTGAAACTATTCACATCCTTGAAACTATTGGAAGAAAGAAAAGCAGAGACGGTCACAGAGCAAAATTGAGTGAACATGCGGTATATGAGGCCAATACATAACAATACAATGAATACAATACATAACAAAACCTAAATGTACACTGAGTTCTCTGTGTTCCATACTTACATGATCTTGGTATCCCAAACCCAACCATTTATCAATCATCCGTTCCACCTCCATTGAAAGTTGAAGTAGCAAAGTTCCAGCTCTCAGAAATGCACTGGTGATGGATTGGAAAAGCTTTGAATAACAAGTACTTGCCTTTACGACATGATTTTCAAGATACATTCAAGCAGCACAGTTGCCATAATCCACAAGCAACTCACAGCCACGGCTCACAGTGATTTATGTATAGACATGCCCCCATGATGTCACTTAGAACCAGAAATACTGCACTAAACTAAATGAAGAAGCAACTAAAAATGCAAAATCTAAGATACCAAATGAATTCCTCCCGTACCCCCTTTTCCTTTTTATTATTTATTTACTATTTTTATTTGATTTAGTTGATATTCAACTTTTCAAATGTTTTGTACAATTACACAAAAACAAATTCAATAGCAGTGGAGACTAAAAATACAGAAACACATAAAAAGAAAAACACAGAAAAAACCACATGGAAAAGGGGCCATTTGCATTTTCAGTTACATTACTTTCAGATACCCAAAATTTATAAAGTGGGATACTCCCATACTACCATACTGAACTTCGTTAATATTGACTCAATAATAAACACCATCGATAGACATAAAACAAAATACAAAAAATATTACTAAATAAGAACTTTATAATAACCTTGAGTCACACTTTGTAACTAGGTGTCGGCTCTTAATTTTAACCTACAATTTTAAAAACTATTTAGTCTACTATACATCTTTTCCCCTTGGAAGCACCAATCTCAAAAACTGCACTATTGCAATCCACACTCTTTCTCTTGGTGTAGAAAACATAATTTGCCATTTCAGATCTCCCGAGCAATGAGTGTGGAAAACCAGTACATTCTGAAGACATCTTTCACGTTACAACTTTAATGCTGGACATTCGATTAACAAATGTTGAAGGGTTTCCTTTTGCCGACCATCCAAACAATATCTGCAATAATTCAAGTCGTAAGCAATCAGTTTACGCCTGGCCAATATGTCACGTGTGCTCCACAAATTGAACCTGAACCTCAAAAAGTTGGCACGAATAACGGGTGATGGGGCTTTCTCTAAATACGGGGCCAACACTCCATAAGGTTTTACACCAAAGGCCGAAATGTTGAAGTCTTTGTAGAGGGTACATTTGGCTGCAGTGTCAGCCCAATCAGCGCGATAACTCTTCACTTTCGCACTATCAGGGTTCTGGAGCAACAGTTCAAGTGTTACATCGCCCATATGGTTCAACACACACTTCAACCATTTTCTTGGGAATGTGTTTCTCGATTTCAACAGGGCCAAGGCTAAAAACATCTAAAACTAGGCCACTGTTTGCCCATAACATGCACTTGCGTAAGAGCGCCATTGTCTCCAACTTTTCTGAGCATGGAGAGACACCAGCTCTAGTTCATATCGTATCAGCGCGATGGGAACCGCATTAGGCAAGCCTAAAATCGCCTTCCAGTACCTTGACTCTAAGGCCTCCCATGGGTGTATTTTATCTAAAACCACGCCCTCTGTGCCATACAATATGATTGGTACCACTTTCATTTTATAAAAGTCCACTACGTGTTTCAAGGAAAATTTGCCAAACTTTTTCATCAGAATTCTAGACTGAGAAATCAATTGAACTAACTTGGAGTGCTTCCTTGAGCACATATCAACCGTGCCCTGTGCATTAGTAATTTCGATCCCTAAATATTTGTACTGTACCACCTTTTCCAAATTAATCCCCTGGATCAACCACGAGTGCAGGGGATATGATCTCGTAATTACCACAGAAGGTGTGCATGATATTACCTGAGATTTGCCAACATTAATGATCAGTCGGTTTTCAGCAGCATAACCCCCTAGCCTTGATAACATACACTGGAGACCTTGCGGAGTACAACCAGGTCATCCGCTTAGAGCAAGTAGGGTATATGATGTTCACCTATTCTGGGGGGATCACCCATACAGTCGATGAATTTGTGCCCCAGGTTCATAATAAAGAAATTAAACAGAAATGCTGCCAGCGCGCAGCCTTGTTTTAGACCCCGCTGGGTTGCGATTTCCGGAGACAACTTCCCATCTAAGGTGATCCTGACCCTCATCGATGTTTTGGAGTGAAGCAAAATGATTAGGAACAGTAGGGAAGACGGGCACTCATGAGCCTCAAGTTTCCGAAACAACAAATCACGATTAACGGAGTCGAATGCTGCTTTAAAGTCGATGAAACCCATGATCTTTCAGCCTGCTGTGCTTTGATCAAATTTAGCAACATTATATTAGGGATTGTACCTAGACCCTTTACAAACCCAGCTTGCATAGGGTCTACCAATTTCTTAGCCTTAACCCAAGCTTGTAAGTCCCTCAATATAAGACGACAATATAGCTTTCCTGGAATGTCAAGCAAGGAGATAGGTCTATAACTGTTTGGGTCTTGTCTATCCCCTTTTTTATGAATGGGGATAGTGATTGCTTGCGTCCAGGAGCAGGGTAGTGACTGTGTTGCATTTATTAAGCAGAATATTTTAAATAGAACAGCCGCCCAAGCTTCAAGGAATTTTTTCAATTCAAAGTTAGAGAGCCCATCAGGACCTCTTGCCTTCAAATTGGAGGCAGAATTAATCAAAATATCTTCCACATCAAATTTTAGATGGAAGGGCACATGGTGTCTGAAGGTTTCACAGGGTCCCATCTGGGATGGGCGGGCATACAACTGAGAGAAGTGGGCTATCCACTTCTGAGTTTGAACTGTATTCACCTGAAGGCTTATTTGAGAGCCTGAGGTGGAGTGATTTATGGTCGCCCACATTTTCGATGTATTCTTCCCAGCTAGATTTTTCAACATGCTTGCTCCATCCTCTTGGAACAGAGTTGCACGTTGGCCTCTCACCCAGTTTCTGTAAACATTTTTCAACTTAGAAGAAAGAATTTTTCTACTAAACAAGGGTTCAGTTTGTACCACTCTCAGATCTGCGCACAGTTTTGCTTTCCTTTCTTTTACCTCCTTATTGAAAACATGAAGATGATGTAAGGGTAGCTTGTTGTTACTACATTGGACACGGCAACGGTGGATTAAATCTGGCCTTTCATTATTATCATTCCTTAGCAACAGGGCATAATCTTGATGGTCTCTATCTAATAGTCGGTCAAGGTTATAAACCTCCTTCTCCAACCATCAGAGTTTTTTTCCGCCCGCAAACACTTCACCAATTAGGTCCATATGCTTTAACTCATTTCCACCAGTTATCGGGTCACACAACCAATGAACTTCAAGTTTGTTATGATCAGTGGCCTCTGTTTTTGCCACACAAAAATTCAATACCGCCGGCCAAAGATCCACATTTCGATAAATGTAATCAATTACCGACTTACTGTCCCCCTTTTGCCATGTCGTTGCGGGGGGGATATCAGTTTCAAAAGCTCCATTTAACATTATTAGCCCTCTAGCTTTAACAAGTGAGTGCCATCTTCCCCATCTCAATTTGTTCTTGCACCCTACTTCACTCAAACAATTTAAATGTAGGTCCCCCGCGACTATAATTCCTCTTACATTGGACTCCATAACAACCAAATCTAGAATATTGGTGATATCGTTAAAGAAGACATCATCCGACATGGCAACTGGATTCCAGTAGATGTTTAATAGGGCGTAAACCTCGGTGCCCACCTTTAGTTTTGCCAACATCATGTATCTATTCGGTATCGCCCAAATCTTAGCAGTCAAGCCTCTCCCCATTCTGACTAATAGAACCATGCATGACATCGGGCGGCCAATGGCCAATTTGATGGCAGGGTTTAGAAGTAGTTTGTGATTATCCCAAATTGGTACGACAGTGAGCCATGCCTCTTGAAAAAAAACGATATCGTATTGATTCAAATCATTCTGTTCGTTATTTATAAGGTGAGAGAACCCCCTGATGTTCCAACTTACTAAGGAGATCCGCTCTTCCCTCCCCCGACCCTCCCTCTACTTCTGGACAGGAACACTGGACCTGTTACCAAGAGTTGGACCCACATGCAGGGACTGGTGGTGGTTATTACCATCTATACCTTTTCTTGAACCATTCATATATGCACACGGTGCCGATTGTTTTATGATTTTGTCAGATATAAGCTCCAATACAAACCCCAGGGCAAACAACTCTCCTTAGCCTGGCAGATCACGTTTTGAACTACTCTGGACTTGAACCACAATATTACTGAGTTTAGCTGACTCTCTACTGTGAATTCCACCAATGACATATCTGTAGAAACAACATCATGCAGTTGGGGAATATCTGAGAAGATCGGATTGGGTAGAGGGGAGCCTCCTACAAGACAGTACTAGAGGAAATGATACAGGGGTGCTTCTCGACGGGGGCCTATAGGGTGTAGTCTTGGTGTGATTTCCCTTAACATTAGAGGTCACCTCGTCACCTTGGACAAGTGTCCCCTGCATTTTCATGAGGGCACTCTCAATTAGGGAGATTAAAGGTCCCGATATTTGCGATAGGTCCCTTATGGACAGACCAGCTTTGGGATGAGAGGTCGTAACACCTCTTTGAGTGTCTGTCTCTTCTGTGCTCTTTGTGCGCTATGTTAATTCAGCGCTTAACTGACAAGTTTTATCCATGGACTGGCTCTTTCTAAAACCAATCTACTTTTGTCCCTGTGTACCTGCTCTAGGTTGCTAAGGCCACTTGGTTTATCTGGGGGCAGGAGGATAGTTGGAGTTACCTTTGCCATATATTCATCGACTGCTTTCCTGATCTCTGCACGATGAGCCTGTAGGGCAGGATCAATACTCCCCTGCTCTATATTTACCTTTGACAGAGCTTTTGCTGTTGTTTTTGCTTGAGGGATTGACATTTCATCCAAACCATTATCAGCCTTTACTAATTCATCCACCAGCTTATCTAATGGTGGATGTTCCAAGGCTTGGAGTGGGTGAAAGTTCAAAGTCCCTTTCCTACGGTCAAGGGCTCGGACTTGATATTTTTGTTTAATGGCCTCAGCTGTAGCCATGGTAGTACGTTTCGGAACTGAGAGTACCTTAAAAAAGTGTTTAACTGAAGATTTACCTATATTTTTCGGGGTCGCTTGATGCTTCGGTAGCTTTTTTGCTGCTGTTTTAGGAACTGAGATACCTATTTTATTGTTGTGTTTGTGGGAAGGGTTGACTATCTCAGCCGACTTATCCTTTACATGTGATACAGGTGAATCATTCGAACTTGCATGCACAACATTCAGGCTATCTTCCCCTGTCACCATATGACCACCCCCACTTTTTGTGCTTTCCAAGATAACATCATCAAAACACGGTATAACCGATACAATAGAATTTGTTTTTTAATTATCATTAGTGACCTCTCCCGGTGTGTCATTTGATTCAGCATCGCCCTCTGTTTGAATGGCCACCGAGGACTTAAGGGGTTTTTTGTTCCTCGTTAATTCATACTTGGCCAAAGAATCTACATTGGCAACTTGCCCTTCCATAATTTTCGTCATACTTTCACTCTGCAAGCTTAATTTCACTTCACATGCTTGCAAAGATCTGGACATAGTGGTTAACACTAAACTCATGGCTTGCCAGGCAACCCCCCAACCATTTTCTGTCTGCTGCAAGACCACAGATGTATTCATGCTTCGGTTACAAATTGACAGATTTGCACCTTCCCGCCCAACATTCACAGAATGAGGTGCAGTTAACGAATTCTCTGACACGTTTGCCACTTCCCGCTCATCATTAATCGAGTGGGATTGGCTTAAGGAACTCTCCGAAAACATTACTGGAGAAGCTGATAGAGAAAGTCTTCTCAGACATCGCCAACGCCACTCCCACGACAATCCACTGCGGGGTCCCTCAAGGATCTTGCACTGCACCCACACTCTACAACTTGTTCACCAAGCCCCTCTTTGACAAACTTGACTCATACGGCATCACATACACAAACTACGCGGACGACACACAAGTACTTCTACCCCTTTCAGGATCATACAACAAAGACGCCAAGGCACTCCACACAATCTACTCCGTCATCAAGGCCTGGATGGCTGTCAATGGCCTCTGCCTCAATGGTGACAAAACGGAAATCATGATATTAGGTCAACAGAACACCCTAGACAAACTTGACAAACTGTACGCCAACTTCTCCATTGACAACTCCATCATCCCTGTTTCCACAGCCGTAAAGACTCTGGGAGTATACCTTGACTCCTCACTATCCATGACTAGACAAGTCAGCGCAATCACATCCGCATCCGCACACACCACCAAACTCATAAACGCCATCAAGCCCTACCTCTCTAAACCAAATTGCCTCTCTATAGCAAGGGCAACCATTGGAGCCAAACTGGACTACTGCAATGCACTCCTAGCAGGCACATCAGCCAAAAACATAAACAGACTACAAATCACCCAGAACAATGCTCTCCGGGCCGCTCTTAGTATCCCAAGAAGAGAGCATATCACCCAGGCCAGGCACTCAGCCCAATGGCTCCCGGTCAAAGAACGGATCACTCTCAAAATCCTCACCCTCACTCACAAATGCCTCTCTCTCTCCGCCCCGTCCTATCTATCAGAAACCATCCTCAAACCCTCCTCCTCCCGTCCCACCAGGACGCAATACTCCAACCTAATCTGCATCCCACGCATCAAAAGAGCCAAAGCCGGAGGTCTAAGTTTCCCCTACATTGCAGCCAAGACCTGGAACGCTCTCCCTGCTGACATTAGAGCGGAAAACGCACTCCCCACTTTTCGCAGGAAACTGAAAACCTCATTCCTGGCGAAATATCCGTGAAACTCTCAGGAATCCATGTAAATATACTGCATTGCTAATGTATACATATCCACTGTAAATTCTGTATTTTATGTAATTACTGTATCCTATGTAACTAAGATATTGTCTGTAACAAGCGCCACGATGCCTCCGGGCTGACGTGCGCTCTATAAATCTGAATAAAATAAATAAAATAAATAAATTGTCCGGAAGGCGATTGTCAGAGAAGACTGAATCGTTTGCGTCAAGATCAATGACAACAATATCCACTTTATCCTCCACACGTACAGTGTAATTGGAATTAACCTGTGCTTGTACCCCAGTTACGGGGAGTGACTTGAGTAGTTCCGTATCCGAAATGGAGCACTCCAGTGGCCGGGTCAACAGTTGCTCCCCTGTCTGGGGGTTTGCTGGGTTTTTTCCAGGTACTCCCATTTCCGGTTTTGGCCCGGAATACCGAAATGCCGAAAGAGACCCATTACAAAATTGGCGAGTATCGATGTTTCCCAATACATTATCCTTATTTCCACCCCTCCTGGGCGTGGAGGATGAGTGGGCGGGGTCACTGGCATTGACACTCCTAAGGGGACTGTGAGCAGGCATCCCCGATTTTAAGGAGAGTCGCATTTTGCAAGATATTAATGGTACAGTCTCATTAGTTAGTCTAAGGTGAATTCGCCTGTCTGACCAGGATCAAAGGCCAAAGCCTGCAGTCTCCTGATCAAATCTCTTTAACTCCCGGCAAGGCACCAGTAACAACAGTAGCAACAGTCACTGCCCCACTCCAATATGGGTTGAATAGTCAATATGGGCCAGTAATACACTCTTATACCCTCCAGGCTTCTCTCACAGGGGGCTCCTGCTCCCGATCACCAGTCAAAAGTAGCAATCCAATAGTTTATTAATACTGAAACCAAATGTATGAGGAGGGGCAGAGGGGGAGTCAAAAGGACAGGCGATATGAGCAGTCTCTACAGAGAAGGCTGTAGCCAATAAGACTGATTATACTGCCACAGTATGCGTGCTCTCCCCGCCTCCGACACCGCCAGTGCCACCAACCACAGCCAACAACAAACCAAATGTGCATTAAACAAGCATTAAGGACGGAGCTCAGGATGCAAAGGGCAAAACAAATAAATAAATAAATGCTCCTCGCTGCCCTTCTCAGACTTCTCAGCTCTGGTCAAGCCCACCAGCCGCTCCTCTAAGAAGCCTCTAAGGGGCCCGGGGCTCGACACTAAATGCTCCCACTCTTAGCATTAGTGGTCAAAATTAAATTGCCTTAGGCGGTTCGGGTCAGCTCGCAATGTACAGCCCACAGAGCCAAAGGCAGCCCTCCATGCATACCTCAATGGGCGGCTCAGAGTGGCAGTCGGCCCTGAGCACCTACAAAGTCCTTTGCTCACACACAGCTCACGTCCTCCAGGTACAGCGAGACTGACGAGCCGGCACATTAGAGGAAAGGACCTCTCGGCATGCTCTACGTCAGGCAGCAACTCCAATTTCCGGATCCAGCCGCACCTCTCCTCTACTCTCGTGATTCTTGTGATTCAGAGGCCGCTTCCGATCCGATCATGATTTGCCTTCCATGGTCTCCATTATTTTCCAACTCTTCCTTCGCTATAGTCCCTTCCAAAAAACGGTGACATAGCTACTGAAATTCTCTGATCCCAAAGTTCCAACCATGAGAAATAATAGTACCTCCTCCAAAATGTTTTGTGTGTATTTTGGACCCCACTGCATTCAATTGTAGAGATTGTGTGGGCCATAAGCCTTGAGCCAATGTCTATCTTGTCACTCAGGTAAATAAAAGCTCTGGTTATCTTCTTGCACCTGTCCTGCTCAATTCTCGAAACTCAATCCATGATTATTTCATCCATTTTACTACCTTTAATTTATCTCCTCATTAGCTCTAACCGTCTACCTGCGCAACCAAAACTTGCAGTGGCTGTTGCACTGTTAAAGAAGCCCACTTTTGATCCACAGATCCCCCTCTAATGTTTGTCCTATTTCTAATCTTACCTACTCTGTGAAGTTAATCTTTGATGCCAATACAGGCCTATGCAAATAACTAATGGACTCCCTTCTTCCCCATCATCATCCCACTGTCCCTGGTGAC
Organism: Ambystoma mexicanum; assembly: GCF_040938575.1. Classification (NCBI taxonomy): domain Eukaryota; kingdom Metazoa; phylum Chordata; class Amphibia; order Caudata; family Ambystomatidae; genus Ambystoma; species Ambystoma mexicanum. The sequence continues at coordinate 1,531,232,685 of NC_090937.1, forward strand.
TTTAACCTCCCCTCTCTCTCTCCACTCCTCTATCACTGACTTTAGCTCTCTTCTCCTTAACCACTCGCTCCCCTGTGTCCACTTTCTGCCCACCCATTCAAATGGTAACTCCCTTGACCGTATTCTCACCTCCTCTCTACTCCCTTCCTCTAATATCTCCACTCCTTCATCTCCTTCTGATCATTCATCATCTTTTCCTCAATCACCACTCCTACTTCCACCCCACTCTCTCCATCTACCACTTCCATTACCATATGAAAATGTCCTTCCTCCAAATTCCCTATCTACCTCTCTGACCTACACCACTCCCTCTCCTCCAATGCAAATTTCACAGCTCCATCCACTGATAAAGCTGTCACTAAATGAACGCTGCTCTTAACGCTCCCTTCTCCTCTCACCTCCCTCTTACTACATTCCCTCATATACCCTCCACAGACTTGTATTACACCTACCATCAGCACCCTGAAAAAAAGATAACAAGCAAAAACCTTAGCACTTGGCAAAGATCTAAACACTTCTCAGATTTCCAATTCTACCTGAAAGTTCTTCAAAACTATTCCTCTGCTCTCAACTCTGCCAAACATGATTTCCATCCCTCTTTCATTTCGTGTCAATCCTCTCAACCTAGGCACCTCCAAAAATCTCTCTCACCTCCTAAACCCTACTTTGCTTCTTAAATGTCCAACGTTCTAAATAATCTTGCAAAGTACCTTCGATCTCCCTACGTGCTCACTGTTCCTCACTGCTTCTCCCCTTGTCCCCTGCAATGTCTTCCTTGCACACACTAACCCTGAGGACATTATTGACCTTTTCCTCAGGGCTAAGCCTTAATGTGGCCCCATCGACCATCTATCCCCACACATTGTGAAACTCATAGCTTCTTCGTAGCTCCATATCTTACTTCACTCTTGAACTCCTCACTTGACAGTGCCACTTTTCCATCATCCTACAAGTCGACTAGTGTCATCCCTAATCGTAAGAAACCTATTCTGGATCCCAACAGTCCTGCCAACTCTCGTCCTGTCTCTCTTCTACCTCACTATTCCAAAATCCTAGAGCATGTAGCATTCAACCGACTCACTGAGTTCCTTGACACACACAACATCGGGGATACTCTTCAATCTGGCTTCTGAACTCTGCAGTCTAAGTGAGCTCTCCACAATGTCAGTAACTATATCTCTTCTACTAGTCATGCTAACCGTTCATCTATTATTATTATTCTCGACCTCTGAGCTGCCTTCGATACTGTCAACCATTCTGACCTTCTCTCAACACTATCTCTCATAGGCATCAGGGAAAAGGTCCCCTCTTAGGTTGCTTCATACGTTGCACCCAGACACTTCCAGGTGTCCTGGAATGGCCTTACCTACCCGCTCAACCCCCGACTGGTGGTGTTCCCCAGTGGTCAGTGCTGAGTCTACTTCCCTTCACTCTCTAGAACCCTGCCATTGGCACCTTGATCTCATCCTATGGCTTATCCTATCAACCCTTTGCTGATGACACTCAGATCTTCTCCTTTTCTGCCTCATCTGATGAGCTATGGTCAAACATTTCTAACTGTCTCTCCACCATCAAATACTGGATGGCATCTCACTCACTCATGGTCAACTCCACTAAGAATGAAGTTCCCTACTTCCCATCCAAACAGGCTATTTCTTCCTCTCCCCCTTGTCTATTTTTCTCTCCTGACTACATTGCCTACTCTGCTTTTTCTTGCAACCTTGGTGTCATCTTCGACTCAGCTCTCAACTTGTTGCTCCCCATCTCCGAATCTGCCTTTCCGGACTGACTTAATCTCCACAAGATCAGAAAAATAAGACATCCTCTGTCCCTCAACACTGCTAAACACTTAATCTCTTCTTGAGTACTCTCTCGATCTGACTACTGTGCCAGTCTAATCTATATCCTTCACATCTAGGTTTTTTCACCTTGCCACAAAGTCCTCAACTTTGCTGTCCGTACACTCCTAAACCCTGCCTGCTTCACCTCTACCTTACCAACCCGTCTTCAGGAAGGCTAGTTATCTATGAGACAGAGAGCAAAGTATAAAAGAATTATCATCACCTTCACAACTATACAGAGACTTACCCTACCCTACAAAGCAGCACATCTCACTCCCTATTCTCCCCCTTGCTCCCTACAAGCATCCTCAGCTCACCTCCCTGCCACCTCTCGTGGCCCTTGTGCTCCCTATCATTTCCACTCTCTTCCTCTCCTTGCTCCTTTACACTGTAATGCTCCTCCTCTCTACAATACTCCCACTCTATCTCTATTTAAATCCTTAGCACCCCACCTTTCTGAAGAACCATTTGCGTAGCATTCTACGCCACCACATCTCCCAGTTCTCCCCTCCCCCTACCTCTCTACGACAGACCCATGGCACTTACCACTCACCCCCTGCCTCCTAAAACATAGCACTTCTTTCACTATCCTGTTCCTTTATCATGCTCTATTGTAATCATCCCTGGTTCATGTTTCTACCTCCCCCCTGCATCATCTGATCTTATTTCCACATCCTCTAACCCATTGTTAAGAACACTGGACCTCCAATGTGTAAATCAATGTTAAAAAAAATTGTACCAAACATGCATTGTTTTCCCTGTCATTGTCATTCAAATAAATACATTTGAGATGAAGCATTGCCTACTAAAGCCATTTCAGGCCAGATTTAGGCTATTAGGGTAAGTGAGTCGATCCTGGTGTTGGTCTGTTATAACAATGTCAAAGCCCTACGGTGACATGATTGATCAGCATATGGTTTAAGCATTGTGGTAGGTCAGAAGAAGGAGACAGACCCGTTTTGGTAATTCTTGAAACAGATTAAATAATAAGTAAAAAGGCTTCACTGCCCCTAATTTATGGAGTTTCCCTACCTAACTAAATTAACTATTGTGCTCGTCGTCTGTCGTGAAGTCGAAAACAGTAGCCTGACTTCCTCTTCCCTGCTCGAGTCCCCCCCCACCTCCAGCCCGCCCTACTTCCCGGATTGGCAGGCTCCTGGTCTTAAGCGACCTCCCCATGTCAGCCCCCCTGCGCGGCAGCCCCTGCAGCTGAGGGCCCCTAGGCAAAGGACAGCTCCTTAGTGGTGGCTCCAGGCTGTGTCTGCAGGTGTCAGCAGGGGAAGCCAGTTGCCAGTCGTCAACCATCTGCGACTATGGCAGGTAAGTGTGGTCCAGGTTACGTTCTGAACCTCACTCTACCCGGCAAACTTGACCATTTAACAAACTCCCAAACTTAGGTGTGTTTTTCTCCTGTTTTAAAAATTGAATTGTGAAAGTATTTAAAATTGCATTGTGGAACCTAGGCCTTTTTTCCCTCTATTCAGGACTCTCAAACGTAGGTGTGTTTTTCTCCTGTTTTAGAAATTGCATTGTGAAAGTATTTAAAATTGCATTGTGAAACCTCAGCTTTTATTCCCTCTATTCAGGACTCTCAAACTTGGGTATGTTTTTCTCCTGTTTTAAAAATTTCACTGTGAAAGTATTTAAAATTGCATTGTGAAACCTCAGCTTTTTTTCTCTCTATTCAGGACTCTCAAACTTAGGTGTGTTTTTTCCCCTGTTTAAGAATTGCATTGTGATTCTCCTTTAAATCTGAGGTCTGTCGTCTTGTCCAATTGTTTCAACTTGTCTCACCTCTCTCTGTCTCGTCTGCTTGCACCCTGCCCTGTATCCTTCCCTAGTGCTCTCCCTTTCTCTCTCCCTTCCTCTTCTCTCCTCTCCCTACCTACTCTATGGTGCTCTCTGTCTCTCCTATTTTCTCTAACTTCTTCTCTATCGACTATCATGCTCTCCTCACTAAATCTGGTAGGAAGAAGTTTAAAAAGGACATCCTGGTCTCCAACCCAGGCCTCCCTATCGCTGACACCTATACCAGTGCCTCCTCCAGGCAAACTTTCACCAACATCCTCTTTGTCGTTCCGTCACCAGACCTATGGACCCTACACATGGTCTCTGTGCTCTCTCCTTTCTCTTCTTCTCCCATTAATGGTGGCAACCGGAGGGAGGCCCTCCTGGCCTCCTTCCACTCCTCTAAGGTCATCATTAATGTTTATGTGAACGGTACGGACTTAGTCCAAGGCCCTCAGGCCAACCTCCTCCTCTTCGATAGACGCTTCCTGAGCCTCATCAATTTCCTTTCTTCTCCTGCTGTCCCCTCTCCCCCTTCAACGGCTTCCTCGCCTCCCCCTGCTGCCTCCTCCTTGGCTGCCGGTCCCCCTGCTGCCTCCTCATTGTCTACCTTGCCCGCTGTTCCTTCCCTTTCTGCCCCCCCAGGCTTCTTCTACACCTCTGCAGGGTGTACCTCTGATTTGTACCCCTCCTCGGAAGTCTTTCAATGACTGCAACCTTCTCCATATTGCCACTCTTAACTCTCGCTCAGTTGTCAAACACTCCTCCGACATCTGCGTCCTTCTGGAGGAACTTGGCCTCGATGTCCTCAGTCTCACCGAGACATGGTTCACGGCCAGCTCTGTCACGAGCTTTGACACTCTCCTCCCTGATGGCTACAAGATCCTCTCCATGCCCAGGCCCAACCATTCCAGTGGGGGTGTAGCCCTGTTCTTCCCCGAGTGGATTCCTGCCTCAGCCATTCCTATGCAGGCCTACTCCTACTCCTCTTTCAAATGCCTCGTCTACAGGCTCTCTCTCTCACCTAGCCATTACCTTACTTTCCCTTACTTTCGCTACTATCTACCAGCCACCTGGTCAGTTCTCCTCCTTCCTCTCTGAGTGTGCAGACCTCTCCTCTTCCCACCTAGTCTCGACCACTCAACTCCACCTTCTTGGAGACCTCAACATCCACCTGGATGCTTCCAGTCCAACCTCTGGACTCTTTTGCAACCTTTGCAACTCTCTCTCACTTTCTGTTCTCCCCTCTGGCCCCACTCACTCTGCAGGGCACACTCTGGATGTTCTGATCTCCTCTGACCTTCCCCTTTCTATCCCTCTCACCACTCCTCTGTCCTGGAGTGATCACTTTCTCCTTTCCTCCCAGCTCACCCTCTGTACCCCCCAGGCCAAGTCTACTCCATCACTGCCACCCACCTTCTCGGTCATCCCACCCATGAAGCGCGTGTCTGTTGAGGCTTTTGCTGCCACTTTCTCACCCGCCCCCTACTCCCCCTTTGGCTGACTCACACCCTGACACAGCCCTTTCCATGCTCCATTATGCTATATCTGATACTCTCGATGTTCCTGACCCTGTCATGAGGATCCGCCTGAAGCCTAAAGCCAAGTGCAACTCCTGGTACGACTCAGACCTCGTCACCCTTAAATGCAAGTGCAGGGTGGCTGAGAGGAAATGGCATGCTTCATGTACGTCCTGTGACAAATTGGCTTGCCGCCTGCTCCAAAGGCAATATCGGATGTCTGTCCACTCCGAGAAGAGAGCTCACATCCAAGCCTGCGTAAATGCGGCATCTAAAAAATCAGCTGAATTCTGCAAGGATCTGGCCAATCCTGGCACAGTCACTACCTCTCCTGTGCCTTCCCAGGCCCTCTGCACGGCAATGGCTTCTCATTTTATCTCTAAAACTCAGGACATCCTGTCCTCTCTCTCCTCCTCTCCCCTTCCTCCCTCTACACCCTGCTCTTCCTCTGGCCCTTCTTCGGCCACCTCTCCTCCCTCCCTCTCTGCCTTTCCCATGTTCTCCCCAGACAAGGTTTCTAGACATGTCTGTTCTGTGAAAGTCTCGTCAAAACAGGTTCATTGCTGTTCCTCCAAAACCATCAAGGACCACATTGACTCCCTGGCTCCTGCCCTGGAAGACTTCTGCAACCACTCCTTTACCACTGGAGTCTTCCCCTCCCCCTGAAACTCTCCCTTGTGTACCCTCTTCTTAGGAAACCCTCTGTCGACCCGTCTTGCCCGGCTAATTGTCGCCCAATCTCCATCACTCCTTTCCTGGGCAAACTCTTCAAAAAACTGGCCATCCCCCAGCTTAATCTTCACACTGAATTGGTTGGTTGTCTCCATGATCATCAGTCTGGCTTCAGAGCTGCCAGAAACATGGAAACTGCTCTCCTGAACAACCGTGAAGACCTGCTCTCCAACCTTGATTCCAACACCCCCTGTGTCCTCATCTTGCTTAATCTCTCCTCTGCCATTGACATGGTCAACCATGCCATCCTGCTCAACCGTCTCTGTGACAACCTAGGGATCACCGGTCGGGCCCTGGCGTGGCTGACTTCTTTCCTCTCTGATCGACCCTCCCAGGTACAACTTGGGTCCTTCATCTCCTCTATCTCTACCTCTACCTGTGGTGTTCCCCAGGGGTCTAACCTCTCTCCTTGGCTGTTGAACCAATACCTGGCACTCCTTGCCCACCGCATTGCCGCGCTCTGCCCCAGCACTTCCAGTGCTATACGGATGACACTCAGCTCATTTTCAGGCTACCCTCAGCCACCTCTTCTCCCTCTCTCATCTTTGGTTGTCTGTCCGCCACTCAGGAGTGGTGTGCTGCCAATGATCTCTGCCTTAATGCCAGTAAGATAGAGATTATACTCATCGGCACACTCGCTCCCCCCTTTCCTGTCACTCTCTGGCCGGCCTCTCTTGGCCCTCTTCTTGCTCCCACCTGTGAGGCTAAAAACCTCGGGGTCATCTTCGACACCACGCTCTTCTTCTCTCCTACCAGCTGCACCACCTCAGAGGCATTCTTCATTTCCTCTCCTTCTCCCAGAAGCTCACTGTCTCCAGAGATCTGGTTCTCTCTAGGCTGGACTATTGCAACAGCCTCTTTCTAAATCTGCCTGCTTCTACTCTCCCTCCTCTGCAACTCATCCAGAACAGGACTGCGAGACTTGTCCTTGGCCTCAAGCCCAGGGATCGTATCTCTCCACGACTGAAATCTCTGCACTGGCTCCCAGTGGCTTTGAGGATTAAGTTCAAAACCCTCTGTATCGTCCAAAGGCCTTCTGGGGCCTGAAGCCTCAGTCTCTTGCTAAATATCTCCTTTCTCGAGCTCTTCACTCATCCGCCTCCAACTCCCACAGGGTTATTCGCTTCTCCAAGCAACGAGTTGGTGGTAGATCTCTTTCTCCAGCTGGGGCCTCCCTCTGGAACAGCCTCCCTGCCTCCCTGAAACTTGAGGAGAATCATCTCCAGTTCGGAAAGCACCTGAAAACCTTTCTCTTTGCTACTGCCTTTTCTCCTTCTCTCCCCTGCTGACTTCCTGGCTGATACTGAAACTGCACTGGTTACCTGGCCACCCTCTGATCTCGGTCCCAGGTCCCCTCCCCCACCAGTATAATAGACCCAACAGTTACGCTTGCTCTCTTGACCATTTTGTGTAGTTGTAAGAGTACAGAAGAAGGAGGCTGACACAAAGGTGGAATTTTTGGGGCTAAAGACGTTTATTAGACAATAAAGCAAGAGAAAACCTATCTTTCCCTAATCCTAAGAGGGGTTACCTTGCCTCAACTAAAATATCTAAGTTGACTGTCAGGATATCAGTTAAAGGTGTCCACCGCCTTGTGTCAAGAAAACCTTAATTCTGCTCCTTACACTACAAACAAAAGAAGCAGTACTGTTCTGATCTCAGGAGAATGTCTCCCTTTTCCTGGGTTATGGTCAAAGGTTCCACACAATGTTTCCTTTTTGGGCCAGGAGAATGCCTAATTCTCCTGGCCTTCAGTTTCAGATAGCCTGGGGGAATGACTCGCTTCCACAGGTTCCAAAGTACCAAACAAACAATATTTACTTCCTGAGCCAGGGGAATGCCTCCCTTCTTGGCATTCAGTCTCAAATAACCCGGAGGAATGACTCCCTTCCCAGGTCACAAAGATCCAAACAGTCCTTTATTGGTACGCCAAGAGAAGTCCTCCCTTCTCCTGGCGTTGTGTCATAATAAATTGTACACGTCTTTGAATCAAGTCATTGAATGTTTTTTGCATTGACCATGTCCCTTTGAAACTTGATTACTACTTGATTCTATTCCCCTATTCAGGAATATGATCAAAACATTTCTCTTCTTTTGCCATTTGCATTCATCAGCCTCATTGGGCCTTTCTGTAATTTGATACCTGTGTGTTTGCTTGCCCATTGTTAAGCAACTATACATTAAAATGTGTGTCCCTGCGCAAATCAATCATATAATGACGAATATGTGAACATTGTCAGTCACTTCATTTTCAAAATGATCAGTCCCTAGGAGCGATTTGGTTCCAGTGGCCCTGTGTTTCGAAACCATCACTCATGCTTTGATTATAGTTTTGCATCATACGTTCTAATAACAACCATGCATATATTGCACACAACAATGTCATTCATGTTGTGGCTCACTCGTGACTCAGCAATGAACTAACATCCTTGCCTGAATTTACCCCGATAGCCATTCAACCATCCATAAAACTGCACCCCCAAGAAACAATACTTGTTACTCCGGTCCTCACTAGACACCCTGCACCATCCACCACAACCACGCAGCAGGAACCAAGAAATGCTCCAGACCCCAAGAGGAACCTGCTAGACCTCTTCACCGTGTGCTAAGCCTCTTTGAATCTGGGAAACTAATGAAAGCAGCCTTGAGCAGCCCAACAGCACTGGCCCAAGCAGCCAAACCCACAAAGAAATAACAGGCATAAAATGCCTCCTGATTAATGCACATTCTATCTCCAAGCACTCCTCTGAAGTTTTTTAGCTTCTCTCTGAAGACCAAATAGACATACTCTTCATCACAGAAACGTGACTCACAGATGATCAGTCTCTGGTTATCTACAAGAGTATCCCATCAGGGTTCAAGATGATCTGTGCTTATCACAACAAGACATCGGGGGTCATTCCGAGGTTGGTGCTAAGGAATGAACAATGCCGGTAAAGGAATACCGGCATCGAATACCGCTACGGGCTATTCTGACCTACCCGACCGCTATTAACGGCATCGTACTTTACGATGCCGTTAATAGCGGTCTGGGCACGGGCACGTGACCCACCATGCCGGCAATAGAGGCATGCCGTTAAGTGGAGATCACAAGGTAAGTGGACATGCAAATTACGGCTTCATGAAGTCAGAAAAAGTGCTTACCAGCATGACGTAAATACCGGCATCGCAGACCTACCGTTAAATGACATGTGCAGTGATCCAAAATGCCACAGGTGCACACAATCAGCACAGGTGGAGGCAATGGAGTTAGCCCCACTACAAAATGAGCACACCCACACACCACACCGCTTACCACACCAAGATCAATACAACAGCATCATCAACACTTCAGCTGGAGGACATGCATGCATTGCAACACCAGCAACAACACCAACGACAACAGCAGGCACCACAGAGGAGATGCAGCAGTGAGGGTGAGACAGGCCCTGCATGCCCCACCAGTGCAGCCAGCTTAACCACGCATGCAGCCCCCAATCCCAAACATCATAGACAGTCCCTCCAACCCAACCCCGCAGCACAACCACACCCCTTTACCGTCTGGACCGTGACACCATCAACACCATTGTGGACATGACATACGACTGTCAGTCTCATTGAAAATGCACCACCACCCCCCCTCAACTGAAGTTACTGTCGGTGCTCCACCTCAAGCACACAACGGAATACATATCTCCTCCACGGACTCCCCAGGAGATACTAGAAACAAAAGGTGGCCTCCATGCCATGGAGGTGGTTTAACGCAATCACAAACTATACCAACACAAACAGGTGGAGATGGAAGGTGACGCAAGCAAGATCATCACACATTGTGGAGCACATCATCCTGCATCAACCACAGGAATGCTGAATGTCACCATGGGAAAAAGCAGCACAGAACGCCAAAAATTGCAGAGGCTACTGCCAACGCTCACCATCAGAAAACCATACACAACACAACAAATCAGCGAAGTCACACAAACCCAGCAATATGCACACACAATGCATGAGCTACAATACAACACAGCACACCGTGTATCATCTTGAAGATGCTACCCACACCATTATTCCATGGCACAGGACACATTGAGGGCCAAAGAACTGCTTGCATACAACCAGGGACATGTGCATGTGAACAATGACAATCTGTCGGCAAGTGTGAATAGTACAGCTGTCCATCAGTATTCACATGACCTTTACCTATAATTGCCTCGCATTCAGGTGATAGTGGCTATCCCTTGAAGCCGTGGCGCCTCACCCCTGTCCGTAACCCACAGAACAGGCATGACGAGGACTACAATTGATCCCATTCCCGTACCCGTGTGGACATCGAGCATACCTTTGACCTGTAGAAGGCATGATTTCACTGCTTCAGCCGGTCGGGTGGGGCACTCCGCTACAGGCATGAGAAGGTAGCCAAGATCAACATGGCATGTGTCGAACTGCCCCCTGACATTGAACTGCTATCACCTGGTGATGATTAGGGGGAGGAAGAAGACGTGGCTGTACATCATTGCGTTGGCGATGCACAGGAGGCCCGTACTGTGTGCAAGTCCGTGATTGCACAATATATGTGACACACATGGAAGCAGAGGGTGACATGATGGTTGGACAGAGGGCACTGGGTGTTGGGGTACATCTACACCATGCACTGTAACCGAATAATTGACACATGCGCATTGATGAATGTCCACTCAGGTATTTTTTTTTCAAACAACCAGCGTATTAAATGTTACAAAGTAAACTTAAGTGACAAAACCCTCAACCAACCGCACCCCACTCCGCCTCCCCCCACAACTCCCCCACACACCCTCACCCCCCTCCCTCTCCCCCACAACTCCCTCACACACCCTCACACCCCTCCGCCTCCCCCCACAACTCACCCACACACCCTCACCCCTCTCCCACTCCCCCCACAACTCCCCCACACAAGTCCCATTGGGTCCCTAAAGCCTACATGAGGCTGCCATTACTATTACTCCTCACTCCATGACCCAGGGGGCGGCATGTCCAGTCACCGCTGTGTACGGGACGACCTGCGGAGCGGGCTCGTTTGTGTTGAACTGCAGGACGAAGGTGTGGCCGCCTGCTGAGGTTGAGTGGCGAGATGCCCTGCCTCCATGGCATCCGCAAAGCGCCCTAGCACCTGCCGGAGGGCTGAGACCTCCTCGCAGAGGCGGCTGGTGTTGTCCGAGAAGGATCTCACCATGGAGGCTGTGTTGTCTGAAATGGACCGGCCCAGTGCAGCTAACTCTGTATGTCACTCCTCCCTGGCCTGACGGTTGTCCTGTACAAACTCACGAATGAGTGCAGTGAGCAGGTCAGCCCGCTGTGGCCCAGCGGGGGATCCTGTGGATGTGTTGGGCACCTGGCTGTCATGCCCAGCCTGCTCAGCCTCCCCAACACTGAAGACTGGACTGAGATGTCCCTCTGTGTTGTCATGGGCGGACTGCTTTGGGGTGGTGGCATTCCCGGTATAGAACGATGATACTTGGGGGGATGTAATTTGGGATGGAGTATGGATCACATCCATTAGAACATCCTCCATGGTGCCCCAGATGTCCTCCTGGGTGTCATCCACAGTCAGGGGTGCCGTGGCTGCCACCTCCCCCGCCAATCTCGACTCCTCCGAATGTGGAGTCTCACATGTGTCTTCAGGCTGACCAGTGGGTGGAGGTGGTGGTGGTGGTGCAGTGCAATCCACGGGCCTTGGTGGTACAGGTGCAATGTGTAGCTGCGGTGGCTTGGTTTCTGGGACACAGCGCCCCCTGGCTTGTCCCCTGGAGGTTGACGGCCGGTTGCTGTCCTCCTGGGACCTCTTCCTGGGTTTGGCCTGTGCAGGGGTAGCGTCCTGCTCATCACTGTCATGGTCACGTCATGGTCACTGTGGGGGTGGAAGAGAGGGACAGCATGAGTGATGTTTTGATAGGCATCATACATACATTGGGACAATTGCTCATCCACACAATTGGGGGTAATAGGCATTTGTGTTTGGAAGGGCACGTCATTTCATACATGGGTGGTAAATGCAGGCATATGTCGGCGTCACTCATGTTGGCCAGGAACAGTGCTGTCTGACATGCATACTATTTTGGTCACGCACGCTGTGTGCCTCGTGGAATTTCCTACTTTGTGTGGAATGTGTCATGTACGATATTGCTTTGCACCAGACATCAGTATGTGTCTCTGATGCTTCGGCCTACTTTACGGGGAGTGTGTGGCCGACCATGGAGTGACTCTTTGGACTGACCTTGGCGTTGACTTTCATCAGATTTGGCATAGCAGTGTTTACTTTGGACACTCACCTCCATCGTCAGATGTTTTGGCGCCACACTCCATCTCGCCTACGCCTTCGATGGATTCCGTCCCAATCATGCTTGCGCATGTGTACTCCCACGAGGTGAGCTTTATGGGGGAACTAGGTCCTCCTCCAGTTTCCATGGCCTGGCTGCGATTGACGGATAATATGTTGCGCACCCTTAGGCGCAGGTCGTCCCATCGCTTACGGCAGTCTTTCACTGTGCGTGGTGTGTTGCCCACTGCACTAACCTTCTGGGCAACAAGTGCCCAGATCTCTTTTTTACGTAGCACTGCCTCTCTCCTCATGTTGCTGGAGAAGACTGTGCCTGCATGCTCGTGCAAAGTGTCCACAAGCATCTGGAGCTCGTCCTGATTAAATCTTTCCTTTCTGAGACGGGCAGATCCCTTCTTCAGGGCCTTCGGCATTCTTGTCTTGTAGGAGGACGTTTTCTGACGATCAGCAGTGTCCCAGGGGTCCTGTGTGCTGAGGATGGCAATGGATTGTGTTTTTAAAGATGGCTGCCGTGCTCCTTCCCGTTCCTGTGTGATGACGCTACTTCCGGTTCCGCTTATTAGTGATGACCATAAATAGCGGTATCTGCTAATTACAGTCACCGCTATTTACAGTCACCGCTAATGACGCATTGGACTATTGTCGGTAGCGTTATCTGCGCTAAGCTTGATGCAGGTAAGGCCTTTTTGGGAGCCTTTTGTGGCATGGCGCTAGATACCTTACCGGCATGTCGCAAAGCTTGTGCCAGAAAAGTCGTAATAGTCCTCTATTAGCGGACTGGTGCCAGCACGGACACGCTATTTGCGCCATGCCGGTAAGGGACGTTACTTACCTCCAAACTCGGAATGAGGGCCATAGTCTCAACAGCCTCCATTGACAACATCCCAGACTGCAAATCGCTCCCACAGCTACAATAAACTACACTAAGCTTCCTCTTCATCTATAGACCTCCTTCCTACAGCCCTAACTTTGCTGACAAACTTGCCGACGCTGCTGCCGTCCTATCCGTAGATCGCCAACTACCAACTATGCTTGGAGAGTTCAACATCTGTCTCAAGAAAGAAGTGGTCACTATTACAAAGTCACTTGGAGTGAACCTTGCTGCCTTACACCTCAGCCAGATGATCAAAGGTCCCACCCACATATCTGGACACTCTCTGGATGGAATTTTGGTTAACAAAAACATAATCACTGTCTGTTCCCCCGTGCATCTCCCCTGATGGGATCACTTATCCCCTTATCACAGAGACACCATGCCTTGCATGTCCTTCAAAAGAACCATCAACCATGACCAGACCATGAAAGGAAATACACATCAACTCCCTACTAGAAAGACTAGGGGCAATGAGATCTACCTTACCTAGAGATGAAAAACTCCACCACATTCGCATCTGGATTTCTTATGTGTTAGACTGCATTGCCCCCACAAAAAACTTTAAAAAATTCTCAAAAAAAGAAACAAGTCAATTGGTTCACCCTGCAACTAAATCATGTAAAGAAGGAAAATCGGAAAATTGAGAAAATATGGAGGAAAAACAATCCACACACTAGAAAATGTGCCTACCATCAACAGTTGTGCTTTTACAGGGCTGAAGTACTCAAGGCAAAGAAAGCACACTACTCCTAAAGCATTGATTGGATGCATCACAGCGAAAGAGAAATGTATAAGATCATCAGGGAATTCAATGACCTGACAGCCTGTAAACAAACGCTTACCCCTACACAATAGTTATTTTATCAGGTTGCTCCATATTTCTACCAAATGATCCTAGACATCCAGGATCACCTTGACTATAAAGGATACTCTCGCACGCATGCCACTGACTCCCCACCAACAGCGCCCACTACCTACTCTCTATTGTCTTCTGCCTTCTGTCTGTAGAGGATCTACAAGCTACCATTAACTCATGCAACCCACAAGGATATCCTGAGGATCCACGACTCCCAACCTTTACAAATCAATCATGACATCTCCAGACTCCAGCACCAATCTTCCTATCCCTCCATTAGCACCAACTGAGTCCCAGCTCAATTGAAATATGCATACATCAAAGCCCAGGGCAGACCCATATGATCCAGGAAGTTATAGCCCCATCGCAAACACACCTTTAATATGGAAACTTCTGGAAAGATTCATATATCCTCAACTCACTAACTTTATCGAAACAAAGTAACTCCTGAATGAGGTACGGCACGGCTATAGACCTTTTAGGAGTACAGAATCAGCTCTTTTCTCCATCTAGGATACACTTAAAAACAATGCAGAGGAAAACTCAGAGAGTGCACTCATCCTGCTAGACATCAGCTGCGTTTGGCACCATCAGTCACCAGATCCTCCTGAAAACACTGGAGAATTATTATTAAAGAATCAGCTCTACACTTGATCACCTCCTTCCTCACCAGTAGAACAGAAACCACAATCTTGGGCTCATACAATTCCTGGCCTCGCCCACTAACCAGCAGAGTACCCCAAGGAACCACACTCTCACCTCTACCTTTCGACATCTACATGACATCCCTGCTTGACATCCTCAATACATCTGGTATCTCCTGCTACAATTACGTGGATGACACACGTATAATCGACAAATTTGTGAACCGCCCATCACCAAATGCCACAGACATTAAAAACTGCCTTGCACAGTGTACGCATGGATGACAGCAAACAGACTAAAACCTAACCCTAGATAAACAGAGCTGATGCTCTCAAATCATTCAGGTTCCAACTGCGCCACAGTCCCGTGGCCTGATGAGATGGGACCCTGCCCAAACCTGTCAACCATAGTGAAAAATTCTGGAACGAAAATGCACAAAACCCTCACTCTTGATCCACTGGTCAAAGCCATTGTCAAAATCTGATTCACCCAGCTGCATATGCTACGCGCCATTTTACCTTACTTAACATTCACCCACATGGTCATGGCCATAATTTCTATAATGCTATCTAAACTAGACTACGCATACAGCCTCTATCTCGAACTCCCAGATTACTCAATGAGGAAACTTCAAATACTTCAAAATGCAGCACCAAGACTACTTCTCAGAACTCACTACTAAAATCTTGCATCCTTAGACTCCTACAGACGACCTGCTAGGTCTAGTGTACAGACCCTACCCATCTTCTGTCAACAAGCATGCTCTTAATTTGCTACACTCCACAATACAGGGGCTGTCCATATGGCCAGCCTGCCCAGTTGGTACCAACCACAAACAACAGATTATAACATAGACACACAGGTAAAAATTGATGCTTCCGACCTGCATACATCAACACTAAAGGTTTCTGCATCTACCTTCCCACTATTCGACTAGCACACCCTGCCCTCCGTTCTTACAGAGCTATGCACAGCGAGGCCAACATTATGGGCAGAAGGGCTCTATATAAGACCACCTTAAATTACATTACAATTGAAAACCAGGACCCCCTTCTAATCTCAGACCATGTTTAGATATATGTACACTGGTAACCTCAAATCTGTATCTTCTATCACTGCTATGGCATGTGTATCTTCCTCATTGCCTCCAACCTGTCTCACGTAGCCATGCATGTGCACTTGTTCATTCAGTGAGTCTGCTAATCCCTGGGTCACAGTGCCTTAACACTAATCTGTTAAGTACACTAGACCTTGGAGGTCGTCTGCGGGAGTGTGGGAGATGTAAGGATGCAATATTTTAGAAGTGAGGGTTTAGGTGAGGGACGAGGGGGGTGGAGAGTGGGTGTGAGGGTGTTATCACTTTCTGGCTCTTGGTGGTAGATTTAACAGAGATTAATGGTGCAGACCGCAGCAAAGGAAGCAGGACACTCTCTGGGCCATGTTTATTTTCAGATGTTGCATCTGCTTGCCTCCACCACACTTCCCACTTCCAGCTGCAAACACAAATCTGTGGAGTGGGTAAGAGTGCCATTAAAGGTAGAGAGTACCTGAACCTATGATGCAATACCTTGAAATAGATAATCTTACCAGACATTTAAAGCATTAGCTGGCATAAGATGGTATTACTGGGTATATGATGATGCATTCGACATATGGCAGCACCAACTGCACAAGTGAGGCTGTACATCTCATTACTTTACCAGGCACATGATGTATTATTACCGGACATGGGATAGCATTACTGGTGCTTTTGATGCAGCATTAGGCAGAGTATGGCATCATCTGGACTTGTGATGCTGTACATTACATATGGTGCCTAGAGCAGCCATGGGAATCATTAACTGGTATCAAATGGATTTACTGGAGCATTACATTTAAAGCTGCACTGGCATATAAAGGTTGCACCTGCACAAGTAAGGCTGCACTATACTAATGAGGCCAATACGATACTTAGGAGACATTCACTGTGTAACAAATCATGGGAATTTGTCCCTTGTCCCCAAGAGGTAGCCCCCCCTGTGAGGGTAGGGAGGTGAGCCTGCGCCGCAATACCCCCGCCCTATGGGTAGAGGCAAGTGGGGCCTCACTGGAAAAGACTCCCCCTTTGAGAACAAGGACTCCCGTTACCACAATGGACTCGCTAGAGAAATTGCCAAAGTACCATCTTTAGGACTTCCTGATAACAATATCTGTGCAGAAAAATCCACTGAGACGAAGAAGAGGATGTGTGGAGGAGAAGCGTATCCACCAGAGAAAGAGAAAAAGGAACAGATTATGATGCAGTGGAAGCCCCATGGCTACGTCAATCCAAAATGGGGAGGAACCTGGGGAAATGAAAACACACCCCCCAAACTTCAAAAGCAGACACACGCTGGCTACGGAGAGCAGCAGCAGAGACAAGACACGCAGCTTGTGACAGCTGTGAGGAAACGAGAGTTATCAGGTGTGCTACCGCCGGATGCAATGTTGCTGAATGAACTGAAGCAGGAAGCACAGCATCCCGAGGTCAAGGAGGAAAACGATGCAGAGATTGATGGTGTGGTCACGGGAGGTTCCTGGTGGACCACCGGTCCAGATAACAACGCTGAGACCATTCGATATACGATGGTACCTGATATCCTGGAGTACCATCCAAGACGAATGAAGGAAGAAGAAATGAATGAGAGTAAACGAAATGCCCGACTGAGAAAGGAAGCTGATCCTCAGCAACTGAAAACCCCGATGACATTAGCCCTACAAACTGAAGGTAACAGGGATAATGGGAGACCCAGGGGAGTGAGAGAATGATTATTGAAATGCCCATACTCCTCACAGTCAAGAGAAATAGAAACTAACAAGAGTGAATAAAAATCATTATTGGAATGCTCATACTCCTCACAGTCAAGACGGAGAAAATAAAACAAAGGTGCATTAGAATCATTAAAGGAATGTTTACACTCAACACAATCAGGAGAGAGAATATAACAAAAGTAAATGAGAATCTTTTTTGGAGTCTTCATACTCGTCTTAGTAAAAGCAGGAGTATTGAAATGTTAATATCAAGAGAAGAGAAAGAGAGATATTTTGGGAAGATCCCAATATATGATAAATCAAAAGAAGGCCTAAGAGAAATAAAGGAACCGGCCGAAACTGAGAAACCGGAGAACAAGTTGTACTTTGTAGAAATACGTCCAGCGAAGGAGAAAAGGAGAAACAAGGACTATGAACTGGTCAATAAACCAGAAGGTTAAGAGGTAAGTCTATTAGGGACAAATAGAACAATAAATCCTAAATAGTAAAAGGCAAGAGAAGAAACAGGAGCCCAAAACTCTAATAAAGGAACAGTATGAATTGATAAAAGCGATCACTAAAGAATATCTAAAGATCCTGGATTGAAAAGTGGCTGAGAGACAAGTCATCAAACCTCAGGAGAAGGGGCCATTCTCCTGACCATGAGTTCTTAAAATATTAGTAGGGTCAGATAGGTTAGAGTTGGACGATGGGAGTTTCCTTTCTAGACATTTACTGCCAACTGCCGAACACCTTCGCTAGTTTTGTTAGGTAGGGGTGACTTGTAGAGTAACGAAAGATAGGCTTTATTGCTATTCTTTAATAAACACCTTTGTAGAATGTCTAATCAGTGTCCGTGGCCTTCTTCCGATCTACCACAACTGGTATCAGACAGTATTACTGGCACCTCTCAGACTGTACTTTGCATTATCTGCCCAGTCCACTCCTGTTTCTACCTTTCCAAATCTTGGGTAGTTATTACATTTTAGCACTGTGACAGATTACCTGCTGTTCCCTTCCAGATCTGAATTAGCTCAGTAAAGGATTGTCTTCTTTTTTCCCTCTTAGTGCATATATTGTTTCAGACTTACAACTGTAAACTACCCAGTTTTCAGGATTGTCATTGACATTTAATGTATGGTGGGGGCATAGGGAAGGAAGGAAGTAGAAGGGTGTTGCCATCTGTGTCTTCTTGGGCATGGCTTCTACATGCCTTGGCACACCATGACACTGTGGTTGGCTCAGAGTCTGACCACTTCAGAGCAATAGAAAGGCGTTGTGTTCTTAAGCACCTTGCACAGAAAAACAAGCCTATGGTTTTGGTAAGAAAATTAAAAAAACCTTTGGTTACCTTGACATAAATAGAAAGCCCCCTCCACCCCCAATAACAATCAAGGTTGTTTTGCTTGCTTTCCAGGGGGTCTTTTTTCAAAATCTGGATTTCTGACTTGCAACCCCTTCCAAATGTTTGTTGGGGGCCTAGGGAATAAAGTAAATAGGAGGCCTTTGCCGTCTGTGTCTTCTTTGGCATGGCTTCAACATATCTTGGCTCACCATGAGATGAGTACATTCCAGACATACCCCTAGTGGTGCAAACACCTTTCTCCAGTTGTCTCTCCTTTTAGCGCCACACTCCATAGAATACGATAAATTCAGTCCAATTGTACACATAGCTCCTCCACCTTTCATTCCAATGCCTTCCGTCATTGTATCTATCCCTCACCCATATTGCAAATATCGACAAAGATATTGCTCCTGCCTACGACTACTGAATGTTCTATCTTTCTCCTCCTTTGCAGGGAGTGCTTGAGAGCCTGATCAACATGGAGACTCCTATGTGAGCTCCGTGATCGAGCACAATTCCCTTTGACTTATCCTTGCGTGACCCAATAATCTTTTGAAGCGGAGGGTCCTCCTTACCCGCTGAGATGCTGCTGAGCTTGCAGTGCTCGTGGAAGAGGCGACTGATCACTGTCTGAGGACCACGGCAGCTGCCGCGGGAGCCATGAGGGTCGGCAGCATGGTGGAGCCGAAGCAGTGACCGTGCCCGTAGAGCTGTGCCAAGCGATCTTGATGGACGGAGAGGGGCGGTGGTGGAAGATACAGTGATTGGAGGTGTGTGTGGGCTTCGCGCTGGGCACCATACAGGCCCTGTCGCTGCCATGATTTAGCGTGGATAGCCAGCTTCTTTCATCGGGTCGTCCCCCTCCTTGTGGCAGCTCGCTGGTTTAGCCCTCAGAGGCTGAATGACAGGCGTGTGAACCAGCAGTAACACAGTTAAGATCAGCGCTGGGGAACAATGCAGGAGCAGAGGCAAGTGAATATTATCTCATTTAAGCTCGCATAGGGATTAGAGGCTTTACAGACCATGGAAGATTACAGGGGAAACAACAATGAATATTCTATGTGGCACCTAGGCAATATGACTGCCTGTAAACTGCCAGGTACTAAATGAGAACAGACAGAGAGAAATATATTGGGAAACGTAGCAGCAGCAGGGTAGTCTAATATGGGGAAAACCGAGAAGAATCGGCAGAAGCTTCCTTTTGAACATTCCGTTTCATCTAAGAAATCAAAGCTCACAATGGATGTGGGGGGGCGTCATGGCGGACTCTGCATCAGATATGAAGGAGATCCTGTTATAGTTGAAGGCTGGTATTAGCAAGCTGGACTCGAAAATGCACACCCTAACTTGCAAAGTGGATCTCTTACAGGTATGCCTCGACAAATGGGGTACTTGAATAGAGAAGGCTGAAACCCGAATTTCAACACAGGAGGCTGTCTCTGCCTCTACCCTCATCTAAGATGTAATCACTGGAGGACTCGCGGAGAATAGTGATGGCTAAAAATGAGGATCTCAAGGGTGGATCCCGGAGAAACAACATCCGTCCACACAGGCAGAACAACGGATGTAGGACCGTGTTGAAAAGATCTGTAGAGCTATAGCTAATCATAATGAGTTGTCACCACTTTATTTTGGAATGCACCCACAGAATTCCAGCTGCCAGACCGGTTCTGGAGCCCCTTCAAGATCTGCCATGGCCAGGATCCTGAACTATAGGGACAGAGATACTATTCTACGACTGGCCAGGCTAGAGGGTGATCTGTTCTATGATGGGGACTGGATAGAAATGTTTCTGGACTTCTCGTGGTGCAGATATCAAGGGAAACATTCACAGGGATGAAGAGAACACTGCATGAGAAGAATGTCAAGTACTTCATGTTATTTCATGCCAAGCTGTGGGTGCTCCACCACAGCAAGATACATTTTTTTTACTTCACTTGAATCTGCATCAGCCTTCGTGGAGTGGCTACTGTCTGTGCCTTCTGAATATGGTCGGAGACCGCAGGGGGTCGATCCGCCCTGAGGGGGCTAATTCGAAGCTCTGGTGAACAATGCCAAAGCTATACTGATTAGGGCAAGGTAATGTAAGGATGTAAATGTGGTCCATATAAGTCAAGATGGTGCTGTAACCTGGTCGACTCTAGCGGCCCTTTGTGTGTGCTGCACAATAGTTGCTGATCTGGGTGTGGAGGTGCTTATGCTGGGCAATTTGGGGTTGCCTAATTGGGCTGAGACGGGACAGGGTTGGGGAGTTGGTTTATATTTGAAAGGCTTTTTGGTTTTTTTTCAACGGTGTTGGGACAAATACAATCGGGCCGGGCAACTGGTCCATTGTGGTTGGTGCACATACTAGTGGGGTGGATTGGGTGCATCATTGGCAAGATGCTGATGATGTATGGGTGGCCAATATTGTGTTTGTGGTCCATTTATATTTCTTGCTTATGATCGATGATGCACCGAAAACACGAGTGACATTTGAAGTTGGGTGGCGCAGTAAAAATGCAGTGGTAATAGCGTTACTGCCGCATTAACACACCACCCAATCACGAGTTTGGGGAAAAGTCAGAAGATTCACCTCCATCTCCGAGCTGGAGGTGAATGCGCCAACTTCCTGCCCATTTTATGGTGCAATTACTGTGGCACAATTACTGCTGTGCTAATTGTACCAAAAATACCCCGTTGATTCCTGTGGACTCAAAAGAAATGGGGACTTACACCGCCGCCGCCACCGCCACTTATGATTCGGCAGTAATACTGCCGGACCAAGTGTCGGTAACAGTAATTGCGTTGGGCAGTATTGCCGAACATTTACTCCAGGGAAAACGCCCAAATCCTGATGAGGCCTGATTAGCCTGAAGCATAAGGCCAGGAAAATTCTTCTTTACATGAAGAGACATAATATCAGTGTGGCCTTTTTATTTATTTGGATTTATATATTTATTTGGATTTTTAAAGCGCCATTGGTCGGGGGCTTCGTGGCGCTGTTACATGGGGTACTTGCTTGAGATACAGTTTATATTTACATTAAAAATGTACATGACATTACATTTATCAGCATTCAATCAAAGCGTAGGGTGTTGGCCCTGACCGGGGATAATTTTACATAGGTGCTTTAGTATACAGTACAGCAGGGATACTAAGTTAGTGCAGGGGATACAGATTGCGTTTACAGTGGTATGTGGATTACAGCATTCTCCTAGAAGCAGAGTGGTAGAAACATATCTAGTGGTAGGGTGAAACATCCTTATATCATTATTGGAAGAGTTGTGTTTTGAGAGCCTTCCAGAAGGAGGAGATTGAGGGTTCTTTTCTGAGAGCGGGTGGTAGTGCGTTCCAGCTCTTAGGGGCTAGTACTGCGAAGCTGGACCCACCAGCTTTTAGTCTTTTGTAGGTTGGGAAAGAGAGTTGGTTTCCGTGTTGGGTCAGTTTGGGTCTGGTAGAGCTGGCTCTGTGGATGGCTTTTGACAGGTATGGTGGGGCTGTTTTGTATAGGCATGCGTGCAAGATGGAGAGTGATTTGAAAAGGATGCGTTCCCTTACAGGGAGCCAGTGAGCGTTTCGTCTTGCTTGGGTTATGTGTTCCCTTTTAGGGATGCTGAGGGCTGCCCTTAGTGAGTTGTTTAGTCGTTTGAAGTTTTTTTAAGTTTCTGGAGGATGTGCCTAGGAATAGGACGTTGCAGTAGTCAAGCTTAGCTCCTGCTGTGGCTCTTGCAATGGCTAGGCAGTTTTTGGGGGAGAGGTAAGGCTTGACAGCATTAATGATCTTGGTAGATAGTGCCGCAGAGGATGCATTCAAATTTACTTGGCGGGACATGGAGAGTGAGGCATCAAGGTAGACTCCTAGGGTTTTTGCCGCAGCTGCAGTGGTAATGGTTTCATGCAGGAGACACACTTGACCGAGTCTCGATACGCTACTCAGTGGGGCTGTCATAGATACTTGTCATCCAGCTCCGCATATGCAGAAGTGTGGCGATTTTAATACACAACACATTACGATTCAGACTGCAGGCAATGTTGAAAGATGGTGAGGGCCGGATCCTAATGATGAGACGTTCCTTTGAGGATGCAGTGTTCACCTTCCTCACTTGCTATGTCCACAATGTGGATGGGGCCAAACATTTCCTGCTGCACCTCCCACATTCCAATTGCTTCAGGGCTTTATAGCTGCACGAAGTGCGATACGTCTGACTTCCTCAATATACAGAAGACGCAACAGGCATGATTGGCTCTTCTCAGCGCAGGTGGGAGGGAAGCTCAGGCCAAGGGACACAGGAAGATGAGTGGTTATATATCGTGTGTCATAACAAGAAGATCTCAATGAATGATGGGTATCAGTGGATTCACTGTAAATTCATTCATCAATGATATCATACACATCAAAAGGTTTCATCCAACTGTGATAGATGAATGCCTGACGTGTAACTGACCGGATGCTGATTTCATGCATTTGTCGTGGGTGTGCCGGAAAGTTATATGTTGGTGTCCTTTATGTTGATTGTAACATTTGGAACATTTACAAATAAAGTAATAAAATACAAAATAAAAATAAAATACTCCCCCTTCGCCTCTCTGGCAGTCAAAAAGCAGTTTGATGCCATAACCTATGGCAGTAGACGCTATACAAAAGTAAGATAACATAAAAAAAAAAGATCTGCGAAACCCAAGTTGTACTCTGATCATCCAAGTTTTGGAATCACACCCTGTTATGGCCTTCTTTGTAATGTCAATTTATATGTCTATTGTATTTCCCTAATGCTTTGAAGAGGCACCCAATCATGTTAGCGCTCTATAAAATCAACAAATAAATACAAAGGGGCTGATCCGGGACAAGCGAGGCTGTACCTTACATATTATAACTATGCCAGACATAGGAGACATTATTTGTTATAAGAAGGCCTTCTTGGGCAGTTGTGCTGCATTTGAAATATGATGGCACCACCATGCTATACGAGGCTTTGCCATGCTTATGAGGCATTTACTGACATAAAATGGGAATATACATGGGTGTAGGACATGGGGGCGCAGGGGGGACAAATCCCCCCACAATTTTAAGTGGGGGGAATATAATGTCATGTATCACTCCCCCCAGAATTTGTGTCACTTCAGCATGTAAAATACATCTGCAGCCTACACTGCAGGCTGCAGATGTCTTGCGCAGGGGCGTCTTTTAGGGGTTGCCAGAGTTCGCAATGCCGACCTATGAGGTCTCCCTTGCTACCCCTAAAAAAAATGGGGAAAAAAGTGTCTTTTTTTTTGTAATGCAAGCTCCTGGGCTGTGGCCAGCACCATGTGGCTCTTTACTTCTGGAGTGGCTGGCTTTCTTGTCCAGGCCTCTAAAAAAAAAAAGAAGAAAAAAAAGAACAGGGGTGCCGCAAGTCTAACACTTTCAGCACTGACTCTAAATAAGAAAGAATAGGAAAACCAAATAATGTGTCTGGAATGCTATACAATAATTGCTAGACTCATTAAAGGTTCATTTCAGGCACACTTCAGGGGGTGAGTCATTGATTTAGTCTGTTCTTAAACACTTCAGCTCAGCCTTTCATCCTTCTGAGGTCGATAAATGAGTACCAACACAGGTTGGGTGATATTGGGTGTATATTTTTTCTATATAAAGCGCTTAAGCGTAAGTGCTAAATAATAACACATCATTATCATTTGGCCATGGATCTGCTTGCATTCACAGAAATTTGGTAATATGAGTCTATACACACTGATCCTAATGATACATTTGGCGATCCATTCTTGTATGAAATGTACATCACATTATAGTGATATCGTAAACATATTTTTCGTAGTGTACTTAGGAACAGTGCTATGTGATGCTACTTCCTGTTTTGTCAAGGGGTGAAAGGCTGAGTTCCATCGCTTCCCGCGATATCACTTTGGGGCGGGGTTAAATGACATCACCTTCTGTGATGTCATCAGAGGTCAAGGGTCGTGTGATGTCACTTTCGCTACCCCTTGCATTTTGGTGATATGACATCCCTGGTCATGTGTGCAAAAGTACAAGTTAACTTCAGAATGTCTACAGCAGCAGACTAAAACTTCTGCTGCTTGCTCATGTGTGCCCTGCACCTGTGCATTTGGAATGTGCCCAGGCCGGGGAACTGCACATGCCCCTGCGCAGTGCACTGCTGCCCAGCCTCAGCTTCCAAAACGAAGGAGAAGCCAGGCAGCGACGCGTGCTCCTGCTGAGAGTGACTGACTGACAGCGTGTGTTAATATCGAGGGAGACAGAGTGAGACTCTGACTGCGACTCGACTTCCTGCGACCTCTGCTACCGTACATAAGGTAAGTCAAATGGCCACCCTCTCCCAGGTGCAGTGCAGGCCGGCATAGGGAGGATTTATCAAGGGGAATGTGCCAATGTCATATTTATACAGTTTCCAAACATGTGCAGTGCGTTGCAAACTGAACAGGGAATCCTGGCCTCTTAATGTTTCATCATGAATTGAAAAACCTGAGGGTCAAACCCTCGTTTTATTTTATTATAACAGGAAAAGACAAACTTCGCCCCATGCCTCGCGAAGGTTTCAAATAACATGCAGGTGACCCAACAGCACACAAGTGCTAAATTGGGTTGTTCTGTGCATGCAATGTGCACTTTTAAACTATGAGCAAAATACATACGTCCCTGATGTTGTCACTGTTCACGTTTCGCATAGCCCCATTACAGAACATAAATGATAAATCAACACCCAAGACCCCTGTGTTGCGCAACTTGCTCACGAGTGCATCGCAAACCTATGGGACTTCAGAAAAAAGCCCCCAGCTCAGAGGGATTCAATATTTACTGATTTTTACCCGCTGGTGGAACTCTTTGTAGGTCGCCGCAGGCAAACTGGTTTATGGTGACATACCTGGAGCACATACACCGGAGCGCTATTCTGGGAAGGTCTCCATTGTTTGGAAAATTAACCTTTTTGTTTATGTTGAAGCTCATAATGGGGTGCATTGTGCAGTGTGGTCTTCCCGATAATGAGGGCTTTCGTGAGGACCACAAAAGTGGGTGTGAAATGCAAGTTGCCTCAGCCTGTTCCCGGAGCAAAGGGATGTGCTCACACGTCTGTGGATTCATTTGAAGCACTTGAACCCATCTACGGTACTGTGGTGGCTGTGGCTGAGGGGAGAGGTGATTCGCAGGGAGCGGTTGGCCCGGGTCCAGGGGGAGCTTGTTTAGGCCCTGCAGAGCTCGAATTTGGATTTAGGAACCATAAGTGTAGTGTGAGGTCAGAGCACCAACACGCCACCTGCGCCTTGTGGAAATAAAAAATCCATGATAGGGAGATGTCCGTTTGGAAATCGTGTCGACTACAAAGAATAGTCTGTATTACATGAATGCAGAAATGAGAAATGTGTAAATACTTACTACAAAGACCTGACCCCACAGCTCAACACCCCAAAAATAAGTGCAGGCCAGTCACTTCCTTCGTGCCACTTACCTGGTGACAGTGACCCGAGGCAGCACTGTATGGCATTGTTAGAGGGCCTCTTTCCCCCATGGACCTGTGTGCCAGTGCACATTCCTGTCCATGCTCCGTTGCAGTTTCCTTTCCCTTGTGTTGTGTGTTTGCCTCCCAGAGCTCCCAGGGTTCTCTATGGTATATGCAGTATTAATGCTGTTGCTGTGAGAAGAAGCATGTTGGCATCTTCCCTTCCATTCCCTTAGCACATCTAGAACAGTGCACTAGCTTATGAAAGTTCAAGTGGCTTATAATCCCCATTACCCAATTTCCCCCCCTCAACCCCTGCTGGGTCCATATCTGGACTTCATCACCACAGACCGATGAGTATATGTATACTGACACTGCATACAGTGCAGGTGAGGCAAACATGTGGTCTCAGACCAGTGCGGTGCATGCTGGTATTGGGGGGGGAAGCATCCGGCAAGCGGCAAGCAGCATTATAGTGTAAATAATAAATACAAGCATGTGTGAACAGCACTGGCTGGGCCTTGCCTCGACAGTGACCTGGAGAAGACCCCAAAAAGAGGTACGACAATGGAGCATGACTAATAGTTGTAGAAAAGCGCCCAAGGATATCGAGGGTGCTCTGAAGACTGAGGAGAAAGTGCTGAGTAAGTGTACAGATGAGAGTTGTGGGGTGCTGGCCATGGGGGAATGGGAAGTGAGGGACTGGGGTGCAGTAGAGTGGGGGAATGCAAAGTGAAAAAGGGTTGAAAGGGTGCAGAGGACAGAAAAAGAGAGGAGTAAGGGAGGAGAGAGATGGGAACAAGAAAGGAGTGCAGATGAAAGATGGGGATGGTTTGCAGCACGGGGGGACCAGTTTGTGCAGGGGAGAGAGGCGTTCAGGAAAGACCAGAACACAGGGAGAGTGGTGTAGGGCAGAAATGGCATAGGATGTGCTTCCGGTTTAGATAAAGCCATTGACTTAGGGATGTTTGCACGGCACGGAACTGGCTTTTCATTTCATCTCTAAAACTCAGGACATCCTGTCCTCTCTCTCCTCCTCTCCCCTTCCTCCTTCTACTCCCTGATCTTCCTCTGACCCTTTTTCGGCCACCTCTCCCCCTCCTCTCTGCCTTTCCACTGTTCTCCCCAGACAAGGTTTCTAGACAAGTCCGATCTATTAAAGTCTCATTAAAACAGGTTCATCCCTGTTCCTCCAAAGCCAACAAGGATCACATTGACTCCCTGACTCCTGCCATGGCCAACTTTTGCAACCACTCCTTCGCCACTGGAGTCTTCCTTTGAACCCTGAAACACTCCCTTGTGCACCCTCTCCTTAAGAAACCCTCTGCCGACCTGTCTTGCCCGGCTAACTATCACCCAATCTCCATCACCCCTTTCCTGGACAAACTGTTGGAAAAGCTGGCCATCTCCCAGCTCAATATTCACACTGAATGTGTTGGTTGTCTCCATGAGCATCACTCTGGCTTCAGAGCTGCCAGAAGCATGGAAACTGCTCTCTTGAACATCCGTGAAGACCTGCTCTCCAACCTTGATTCCAACACCCCCTGTGTCCTCATCTTACTTGATCTCTCGTCTGCCTTTGACACAGTCAACCATGCCATCCTGCTGAACCGTCTCCTTGATAACCTGGGGATCACCGATCAGGCCCTGGCGTGGCTGACTTCTTTCCTCTCTGATCGACCCTCCCAGGTTCAACTTGGGTCCTTCCTTTCCTCTATCTCTATCTCTATCTCTACATGTGGTGTTCCCCAGGGGTCTAACCTCTCTCCCTGGCTGTTCAACCAATACCTGGCACTTCTTGCCCACCGCATTGCCGCGCTCTGCTCCAACTTCCAGTGCTAGGCGGATGACACTCAGCTCACTTTCAGGCTACCCTCAGCCACCTCTTCTCCCTCTCTCATCTCTGACTGTCTGCCCGCCATACAGGAGTGGTGTGCCGCCAATTATCTCTGCCATAATGCCAGTAAGCCCGGGATTTGCCTCATCAGCACACCCGCTCCCTCCTTTCCTGCAACTCTCTGGCCCGCCTCTCTTGGCCCTCTTCCTGCTCCCACCTGTGAGGCCAAAAACCTGTGTGTCATCTTCGACTCCACACTCTCCTTATCTCCTCACATCTCTGACGTCTCTAAGAAGTCTCCCTACCAGCTGCACCTCCTTAGAGGTAATCTACCATTTCTCTCCTTCCCCAGAGCTCTGGTTATCTCTAGGCTGGATTGTTGCAACAGCCTCTTTCTAAATCCACCTGCTACTCTCCACCCTCTGCAACTCATCCAGAACAGGACTGTGAGACTTGTCCTTAGCCTCAAGCCCAGGGATCATATATCTCCAGGACTGAAATCTCTGCATTGGCTCACAGTGACTGTGAGGATTAAGTTCAAAACCCTCTGCATTGTCCATAAGTCCTTCTGGGTCCTGGGGCCTCTATACCTTCAACTCTCTCTTCCTAAATATCTTCCTTCTCAAGCTCTTCGCTCATCCACCTCCAACTCCCTCAGGATCAGACGCTCCTCCAAGCAACGAGTTGGTGGTAGATCTCTTTCTTCGGCTGGGGCCTCCCTCTGGAACAGCCTCCCTGCCTCCCTGAAAATTGAGGAGAATCATCTCCGGTTCCAGAAGCACCTCAAATCCTTTCTCTTTGCTTCTGCTTTTTCTCCTCCTCTCTCCTGCTGACTTCCTAGCTGATACTGAAACTGCACTGGTTACCTGGCTACCCTCTGATCTCGGACCCAGGCCCCCTCCCTCGCCAGTCGCACTCCTGCACTGCCTTCCTGGCAACCCCCTGCACTTGGGGACTGTTTTCTGTATCCCTAGATTCCCACTACCAGCACTTGACACCTGTTGTCTGCACTTACCCTTGCATTTGTCACCTGCTGGCCTTACTTTTACTTTATTTATCTTATTATCCTATGTACTGCACTGTCCCTCTCCCCACCCCCTCCGCACTTTCCTCCTTCCCCTTCCCATGACTTGCATGATCTGAATGACACCTGGCCTAGTAGGATTGTTGTCTGTCTTCCCTCTGTTCCCCCTCCCTTGCCTCATCGCACCTTGAACCACTTGTGTATAGACGTGTTATAAATGCCATATCATATCGTACTACTACTGTAGTTACTAACTTAATTGGAGCTGGGAACATACTACAGGTGTAATACAAATGTCTTATCCAGGGATGCCTTCAGCCACTCTATTAGCATTTTGCATTTCCTTCACTGAAGTCCTGCTAAAAACCAGCAATGGCAAGTGTTTGCTTGTGTATACGTATTGGGCATTTGCCAGGCACTGCCATTAAATGTCCAGGTACTTCCACCATTTTGCAGCTGCTACAATCAGAGGGTACCTAATACCACTATGGCAGTGCCTGGCAAGTGCCTTTTCCATGCCTAGATTAAAACCCAAACAGTTGGTGTTACCAACGCTTGTTTTAAAATAGGGATGCAACTGAATTTCTGGTACCTACCACAAGCTGAATAATGAGTTTTAGACAAGTTTTAATAGAGGCCACCATAAGCCATCTGGGTGACCCAGAAAAAAATAAAGCAGAGCCTCAAGATTCACAACAGCACTTGTTCCGCTTTCCATGTAAATCAATGAATATCCTGTTGCCGAGGTCTGATTGCAGCTCATACACTGCTGTAAAGGGGCACACTCATGTTCCATCATTGAGAGTTCAAGTGGAATAGGATAGGATGGGTTGGCGAAACTCCATAAAGCATCTACATTTAAAGCGCCGGTGAGAGTATCATAAAAGATCTCTCTAAAGGTCCATTGCTGGGAGACCTGGAGAAACACAAGAAGTGAAACGGATCATCACACCAACTGAGGGGGAAGAGAAAAACAAGGCCCGTGGGGGGAATATTATTAAGACCAAAGTATTTCCATACATTTGGGTAAGCTCCTGTACAATCTACTGCATACGTCAGTGACGGGGGAAAGATGTAAAGGAGTATTTGCGAGCAGGCAATTCCTGCCTCTCCCTACCCAAGTCCCCAAGGTGTCCTCTGTCCCCCCCAGATTTTATGGCTCTCCTACGTCCCTGGGAATATGAGACCATTTGGGGATAACATTGGCATATGATGGCATCGACTTACATATGGTGTCTAAACCAGGCGTATGGGGCTTTTACTGGCGTAAGGTGGAAATACTGGAGAATTCCAGGGGGCATTTGGAAATCAATGGCAGTAGCTGGGCACATGAGTCTTTAACTTACATATACCCACTATACCTGCCTCTTTATGCAGAGGATAACATTGGCAAGATAGCAGTGAAAGAGCCTTCTGACTCTGGTAGTAACTGTCATTATATTTATCTTGCACTAGTCTGTTTTTCCATTAGATATGTAATTTCCTATGATGCTATCAGGGACATGTCTCATGTGACATCACTTGCCATGATTATTCCAGGCCAAAGCTCACCTTGCACTTAGTCTGTTTTTCCATTAGATATGTAATTTCCTATGATGCTATCAGGGACATGTCTCATGTGACATCACTTGCCATGATTATTCCAGGCCAAAGCTCACCTTGCACTTAGTCTGTTTTTCCATTAGATATGTAATTTCCTATGATGCCATCAAGGACATAGCTAGTGCAACATCACGCCCGATGATGCTGCCAGGACAAAGCTCATTTAATGTGACTTCCTGTGATCTCATGTAACATGCAATGCAACGTCAGTTACTCTACTCCTGGCATATCGGTTAAATCCTTGTAACATGCAATGCAACCTCACTCTACTCCTGGCATTTCTGTAAATTCTCTGTAACATGCAATGCAACCGCACTTACTCTACTCCTGGCATTTCGGTTAATTCTCGTGTAACATGTAATGCAACCTCACTTACTCTACTCCGGCATTTCGGTTAATTCTCGTGTAGCATGCAATGCAACCTCACTTACTCTACTCCTGGCATTTTGGTTAATTCTCGTGTAACATGCAATGCAACCTCACTTACTCTACTCCGGCATTTCGGTTAATTCTCGTGTAGCATGCAATGCAACCTCACTTACTCTACTCCTGGCATTTCGGTTAATTATCATGTACCATGCAATGCAACCTCACTTACTCTACTCCGGCATTTCGGTTAATTCTCATGTAGCATGCAATGCAACCTCACTTACTCTACTCCTGGCATTTCGGTTAATTCTCATGTAACATGCAATGCAACCTCACTTACTCTACTCCGGCATTTCGGTTAATTCTCATGTAGCATGCAATGCAACCTCACTTACTCTACTCCTGGCATTTCGGTTAATTCTCATGTAACATGCAATGCAACCTCACTTACTCTACTCCGGCATTTCGGTTAATTCTCATGTAGCATGCAATGCAACCTCACTTACTCTACTCCTGGCATTTCAGTTAATTCTCATGTAACATGCAATGCAACCTCACTTACTCTACTCCGGCATTTCGGTTAATTCTCATGTAGCATGCAATGCAACCTCACTTACTCTACTCCTGGATTTTAGGTTAATTCTCTTGTAACATGCAATGCAACCTCACTTACTCTACTCCTGGCATATCGGTTAATTCTCTTGTAACATGCAATGCAACGTCACTCTACTCCTGGCATTTCTGTTAATTCTCGTGTAACATGCAATGCAACCGCACTTACTCTACTCCTGGCATTTCAGTTAATTCTCGTGTAACATGCAATGCAACCTCACTTACTCTACTCCGGCATTTCGGTTAATTCTCGTGTAGCATGCAATGCAACCTCACTTACTCTACTCCTGGCATTTCGGTTAATTCTCGTGTAACATGCAATGCAACCTCACTTACTCTACTCCTGGCATTTCGGTTAATTCTCGTGTAACATGCAATGCAACCTCACTTCCTCTACTCCTGGCATTTTGGATAATTCTCGTGTAACATGCAATGCAACCTCACTTACTCTACTCCTGGCATTTCGGTTAATTCTAATGTAACATGCAATGCAACCTCACTTACTCTACTCCTGGCATTTCGGTTAATTCTCATGCAACATGCAATGCAACCTCACTTACTCTACTCCTGGCATTTCGGTTAATTCTCTTGTACCATGCAATGCAACCTCACTTACTCTACTCCTGGCATTTCGGTTAATTCTCGTGTAACATGCAATGCAACCTCACTTACTCTACTCGTGGCATTTCGGTTAATTCTCATGTAGCATGCAATGCAACGTCACTTACTCTACTCTACTCCTGGCATTTTGGCTAATTGTCATCACTGACAGGATATGGAAGTAGCAGGAGATCATGAACGAATTTCAGAACCAGAAAAAACAGCTAGAAAGCAGGAGCTACAGATGAGGTTTAAGTAGGCGAGCAATAAAGAGGTTCTTATATGGTTAATTTTTGGAAATGCAATTAAATACATTGGGAAATGTGGTACGACATTCATTCCTCGCCTTTATTTTCACGCCACTTTTGGCCGAAAATGTTCTTACATAAAAAAACGTCAGAAAATAATGGGGGTAGGGTGGCATATAAGGGGTAGGGTGGGTGGTGTATAGGGAATAAATAATAGAGGATGGGAGGGATTGGGGGCACCCCCCAAATAAAATATATATATGTATTTTTTAAATCACTGATTTTTTTCGGCAAATCATTTTCGCCAAATAAAAGCAGCTGATAAATAACTTGGTAGGAATGAACATAGAAACGAAAATGTATAAGTGCGAACAGGGCACGATAAAGAGCAAGACGATGAGGCATGATAAAATGATTCAAATTGGATAGTAGACATCATGAATTTGAAGATGTGCCAGAACTAATGAGCGATAAAAAAATAATTTGTACCGTTCGAAGAACGGGCAAAGTTTGACTGAAATGACAAAAACGTCATAGGTGGGACAAGGACTTATGTTTAACCCACGGTGCTCCACCTTGCCTTGGTCCGATTTTGGGCAAAACTAGGACCAAGCAAAAGATTAGGATTTTCCCAGGAATTAGTAAATAACAGAATAGGTAGAAGAGGAGATTAAGGCAGGAAGTGAATTACTCTCATCAAGGTGCTGCTGCAAAAAAAGGACTATGGGGGCTGTCATATAAGGGAAATCTATGGACTGCGCTAAATTCAGGAGCGATGGGCCCTGTTCCATCCCCCATCATAGTAGAATACTCAAAAGTGCACATAGTTTTTTTTTTACCGACAATTCTTTTGCAGGATAGAAATTGCCAGTTTCGCAACAAGTGCCATATGCCAACTACGTGTGCCTTTTAACAAGTGTTTCTATGGCAACGAAATTCTAGGACGTCAGGGGGAAGGTGCCATGAGTTGACGAGACACTATTGGCCCTGCTGCAGAAGAGGGGGATCTTTGCCTGAAATGGCATAAATCCTTGTACTAACAATGCTTCCAATAGAGTCCTTACCAATTCATACCATTTCCATTTTATCCCATACAGCAAATGAATATTTCGATTATTTAGTCCAAGAAAAAAAACATATACGGAAGGTGTAACCCTAATCGCAAGTCAGGTCTTCAAGTAATATATACCCATGATAGTGCCTTACATCACTACATGCAAAAATCAAGGGGGGTCCTGGGAGTCTCTCTGCCGGACATTAGTTCTGGTTACGAGAGACTTACCCAGAGTATGTAGCTCTCTATCTTTCACAGAGGAGAAATATCTAAAACATATCAGTCTTTGTCCTACCCTAGGGCAGTCCTGTTATTTCTTGGAATTACAACTGTAATTTCGATACTGTTTCCCGCAATAATTAACAAAATGTGAGTAATCTCACCTTGACAGATCGAGTAGACCGCCAGAGAACAACCAAGTGCAGCCGTGAAAGCTACCCTAGGACAGCCCTGTCCTCTCCGACCCGCAGTGGGATTAACCAGGGGAGAGAACAGGGTCGCCAGGGAAACCCTCGATGGGGAAGAAAACCCTGGTAGAATCCGAAAGTGTTGTGGATCCGGATGGTTGATGAATGTCTTCTATGAGTGGCTGTGGAAGCTGGGCAGGAAGGCTTCGTCTGGATTAACAAAGGAAAATGGTCAGAGTAGTTGTGTAAAGAAGGGAATGGGAATGAGAGTCTGGAGATGAGAGGGAGCGTCTGTAGAAACAGAAGCGACGCGAGGAGTTGCCGGCTTCCGTGTTTGATAAAGGATCACGTGAGCAGGCCGGAACGTCTCGGAGAAACGTGAAGAGTCTAGACTGCTTCCTTCAGAACGGAAGCCATCTTGAGAAGGATTCTCGGGAGTTGCGTAGAGAAGAGTACCACACAACCGATTGCGAGCCCATAGCGACCACCTCCCACAATGTGTAACAAGTCCAGCACCTAAATGCTAAGCAATTCTCCTCTGAACAACAGCAACCTCCGACACATGTTTCACTCTGGTTGGACTTCATCAGTAGGGTGGAGCTGGGCCTCTCTAGGAATAGTGAGCAAGGGGTCTACGTCTGATTTCTCCTAGTAATTTAGGGTGAGACCCAAAGTTACTTTAAATATGCAAATAACAAGGGGGTCCTGGGAGTCCCTCTGCCAGACATTAGTCTCAGTTACAAGAGACTTACCCAGAGTCTTAAGCACACTATCTTTCACATGTCTAAAACATATCAGTCTTTGTCCTGCCCTGGGGCAGTCCAGCACCAAAATGCCAGGCAACTCTCCTCTGAACAGGAGTACCAACAGCAACCCCAGACACGTGTTTCGGTGTAAGATATTTCTTTTGCACACCAGCTTGAAACTACCTCTGAATACAACCAGAGGTAAGCAGCCATCCTTTCTTATATATATACATCCACATCTTTGTAGAGGGGTGCATTTTACCTGCTTTCCCACAACAGGAGATATTTATACCCATGTCTCTGGCACATTGAATAATTAGATATGGTATGGTCGTACAGCATCAATAAGTTGCTGTGAGCCTGTGAAGCAAATGCAGGTAATAAGATAAGCACTTGTGAGGCGCTTATTGAATTATCTATCAATAAACTTGCACCAGAGGTAAACATTCACAGCTAATTTTATGTAAACATATCTATTGCAGACGTTTCTCTGCAGTATGCCGCTAGCAAGCACGTCAGGATTTGTTTATTTACACCAATCTATAGATAAAGGTGGGGAAAAAAAACATGAGGAATGTTCTCATTTAAATGAACTGAAACATGTTGGGGTATAAGAAGCAGCAGTACATAGACTATTCTGCTGCACAACATTTCTGAATACTGGCAATTGGCAATTCGATGTATATGGTTTTAGGTTTTTCACTATGTCACTTTTTAGTGAGGTGATGGCCATTAGTGTTCATTTTATCGAAGTTTGTGATATATGTGGTTTATTTGATTTGTTGAAATATACGCTGTGTTAAAGTACAGTGTATTCATAGCTTCCATTGTCCTATATCGTTTTGTGGTGGTGTATATAGGTGTGCTAAAATTTAGAAGCCGAGTGGCTCCACACACGTGGTGGCCATTGTGGTTCTCAATTCTTTTCTTTGTTTTCCATCGCATATGAAATATTTGTATATGGAGTATCAATATAATTGTTTGTTTAACCAAAACTGATGAATCATTGATGAAATAATAAAGATCGATATATTTTGGGGTGTATTGGCTGATTCCTGCAGTATTGGTTGCTAAGATTCTTGCATCTGCTGCTATATTGAGAGAGGGGATATGCTTTTGTTTGGATAGAATATCTATACAAAGAACCTCAAATAAATAAATGAACTGAAAATGTTATTTTGTAGTGCGATAGAATAGAGAACGTTAACGTCTGATCACAGTTTTTCAGTAATGAATTCATACATGTTTCTATTGAATATTTACCCATTCTTCCTTTTACACAGGTAATAATACCAAGTTTCCGGAAAGTACATCCTCATCATCCTCTTCTTTATTATTCTTGAAACTAATTTATCTTGTAGGGGGAGGGTGAACCATGACATATTGTAGGTTAACTTGAGTTTGTGATTAGGGAATGCGTTAACAGTGCTTTAGAAACGGTATTCTAGTGACCGTATAGAAGGAAACATTAATGAATTAATACTTTATAACACGCTTAATACCGGAGACCAGTCCCTAAGCGCGGGGAGCGTTCTTTTGCTTCCAAGCCAAACACATTGCTCTTGAGCTATCCTCTTGGGCCATTCTAAAACATGTTTTATTATTGCATCCGGAGTCACATATCCTACTATAGTAGCGGTCATATTCACAGTATTATTTTCACATTGCAGTGCACAAATGGTCATCTCTACCAAGTAAGCATTCGGCTTTGCAATTTCTTCTTACTTTTAAAAAAGACATTTGATCATTTTCCTTCTCCTTTTATGATATGACGCAAGGATACTAGGTGATTCAAGCACTTCTTGAGCCCACTATGCCTCCGACATCACAGCATAATAGGTAACAAAACAACAATGAGTTAGTACTGCTACACATCAATATTTGGCGTGTGACTCCACTCCAGGACACACAGACTTGACCTCTCTCGTAGACTCTCAGGCCTCCCCTAGGATCCACAGGCATCCACTTAACTAGCGTACACCACTCCCCCACGCCCCACCACCGAGTCCCATTATATTGCATTTCGCGTATGATCAGCGTGTCAGAAGTGGCCGTTGATTCTGTGGTCCTGTGTGTGGTGAACGGTGTGGCTTGATAGTTGAGAAGTGCGTTCCTCTAGCTTATTTTGTCAGAGGGTGCAGAGACAGAGAGTGCAGGCAATTTCCGGATGAGAGTATTGAAGAGTTCCGCGTGGGGAATGGGGGTAAGACCCTACGGCCATTGGCTGGGCTTGTGTTCTCCCAGCTCCACACAGTGGGGGATGCCATGTCCTGTGCTCCCCTAGTTGCTGTGGCTTGCTGTGACTTTGCGCAGGCAGCTCTGGGATGAACAATGAAATGCTTGTAAGGCGGCGTACGGGTTTTGTTGTTTCATGCTGGGGAATATGCCTTTACTACGAGCTGTCGTATTTATGTTTGGCATTGGAGTGTTGCATGGCAGCGTTTGACCTCTGCTCGTGTCCTTGCTCTGCTCTGTTTTTGCTTTTGTTTCTCTGAGCATCATAGGCTTTGCAAAATCTTATCAAGTTTCGTGCATTCACATGTAGCATATGGTTGTTTTGGTGAAGCCATGCTCAATAAAGGCACCGACACAATTAAAATATCTTTATAACAAAAAGTATGGGTCTGGCCACTCACAAATGCTCTATGAC
Source organism: Ambystoma mexicanum (assembly GCF_040938575.1). Lineage (NCBI taxonomy): Eukaryota > Metazoa > Chordata > Amphibia > Caudata > Ambystomatidae > Ambystoma > Ambystoma mexicanum. The sequence goes on from NC_090937.1 coordinate 1,531,269,932, forward strand.
CACCTAAGCACAGTGTAATGGCAAGCTGTGTAGCCAATTCCACGGGGTCTTCCCATAAAGGCCCCAGAAAAGTTAATCAAGTGAAAAATAGGTACAGGACAGTCACACTCCTCCTTAGTCTTAGTCAGTTATCAAGGTAGGTTTCTGTATAGATATGTCTGAATAAAGTCTTTGACAGATCTCCATCTGGTAACTTTTTAATTTATCATGAAGTCAGCCGACACGTGTTTCGACCTGAGTCGTTTTCAAGGCCTTAAACAGGGTTTGTACGTGATGGCAATACCGTCATCCATACTTCCAGCGATACCATACAAACCAGTGAACCTTTGTGATAAATATCCACAGGCCTTGTATGAAACCCTGGTGGAAATGGACGAGAAGATTAAATTAACAGTCCCCTCAATCTCAGCACTGAATTTAGTGTGAAATTCATTTGTTTCGTTATACAGAAATAAAAAAGTGAATCTGGCAGCTAACACACTGCAACTTAGTGAAATAAAACTCAATCTGCTCACGGTCAAAGACGTCATGGAAAAGAATGATAGAGAAATAAGTGTCGTAAATTCAGGCACGAGACAAGTGACGACTGAAATAAATGAGAATATAGTTGCTATCTCGAAAGATATAGATATTGTAATAACAAGAATCATTAAAAGGGGGCCTGACGTAGATCTTGTCCATCCACAACAGTTGGTTTTAGGCCCCATAACAATATGTGGTGGTACAAGCTCTTCACCACTGCAAGACGGGCCCTTGATGGACTGCGTCATAGATGCTATTCAGGTAGAAGACTTCCTGAATCCTCGGCAAGTTTTTCTACCCCCAATGGGAGATTCAATAATGGAAGAGGAATCGAATCAAAATCCATTAATAACATCTATTCTAATATCCCATGATTTCATCCCAAGAACAGGTTGGTGGAAGTTTTAAAGAGATAGAAAAAAACTGCAGAGGGACTCAAGAAAATGTATGTGGAATCTAATAGCTGTGGAAGATACTCTCCTGCACACGACAATTAGCAGCCAGAGGAAACCTCCAAGTAACAATAGAGGGGACAAAGGATACTATGTCATATTGTGTGTCATGCTTCACTTCCTTTACCATATCCTTACATTGCCCTCTTTCTGTTTCCTTTTTAAGACTACAGTCTGTTTAACTCGGGACTATCCATGCCCTTTGACACTACTATGGTGGTTATTGTTTATAATTAATGACAACAATTCTCGTAGTTGTTACTATTTTATGATAACCTAATATTTTCTACACAGAAAATTAAAGGTATTCTATTGTAATTTGGTGTATTTGCTCATCTATCCCATATTGCCTTAGAATGTTTTATTTTCCTTCTTAAAGTCATCCAATGGCTTTTTTGAGCAAAATAATATAAGCATTGTTTAAGCTCCATAAGACTCTTTCTTTAATAATGATGTCACCCTTGCTGGATTGCCATCTGCTAGTGGGCAATCTCATCGATTTTCTAAATTTCAGGTGTTCAAGTAAGTGTTTTCTGCGATGAAGTCAGATCTGCTATACAGTCTCATTTTCAGGCAGTACTTTGTGTTTTAGAAAAGGGTGTGTGTGTTGGTGTATACCCACATTAGCCTGACCAAGTACTCCCCTTCTAGACTCCTGGGTTCCTCTGGTACCAACTCCTTGCATGTGAAGTGGTTTGCTAAACAGAGAGCTGGTTGTCGATCACTTTCCTCGGCGGGCTCCCTTCTTTGGAACAGTCTCCCTCTGCATCTTCGGCAGACCTCCTTAAGGTCCGGAAAAGCTTCAAGACCTTTCTCTTTACCTCTCCTTTCTCTTTCTCTCTTCCCTGCTAATCATACAGTAGGGTGACTGATGTGTAGGGCCCTTATGTATCCTCGGGGCTGTAAGCGATATTCAATCAACTCTACAGCTAAGTCAATGCCTAGTCTGGGATGCTGAGGAAAACCCTTATTGATGTATTTTTATGTCCAGTTCAGTACTCTGGATGACAACCCTTGTATAACACCCCCCTCTTAGAATCCCCCTGAACCCACTGAGCCAAGAAGTAGGTTTGTTTTGCAAATTAAAAAGGTTTATTTGGACAATTCAACAATATATATCTATCACACTTTATAAATAAATTGATAACTGATATCACACTTCAGAATATGACCGTGATCAACAATGGATAATGTTACAGGGGTACACTGATTTGGTTACTTAGGAGTAGTGTAGAGGATGAGGTAGCTGAAAATGCTTGATGGTTTCAAGGAAATGCAAGGTGGAATAAAATGCAGTACAGAAATAACTTGTTATGATTTTAGCAAAAGGTAATATGATCACTTTTTCTTTTGACAATTCACTCCCCCCCTATGCAATACAAAAAATGGAAGGAGAGCACACAGTCTTCAAGAATCCCAACAAATCACACTTTATAATGCAATACACAGTTCCAGTTCCCCCAGCAAGCTTAGAGAAAACAGGGATGAGTTTTAAACACAGGCGAATTACTTTAATGTGGTTTGCAAGGAAGTGAAAAGGTGCTAAAATTGCTTTTAATTCCCTCTAGAGGTTCAGGGTGAGTGAGAGATGCTTGTTGGTATTAGTTCAGGCTCACTTTAGCAATGCTCTATGAGTTATTACCAGGTTGCAAACGGATTTTAACAAATGAAAGAATAGAGCTGCTATTTTGACAAGTGGAGAAATTGAGCCAAATCGCAAATCGCGGTAAATTTCGCGAGTGCGTAAATCGCGATTCCGGAGATACAGACGATTTAATAAAGGTAGATTTTTGGATTTAAAGTAAAACTCAAAATGACAGGTGACAGCTTGCAACTTCAGAATTGACAGGTGAAAGTTGTGCAGCTTTACAAATGACAAATGATACGATTTCTAGGAGCATGTTCTAATTAGGTTAAAATAGTTTGGATTAGATTATTTTAACTAAGAGATTGGTTCTGCACAGTTCTGCTAGGTACTCACAATATAAATGTGAAATAGGCCTCGTCACGAATCTGGTCAACACGTCCGGCGGCGGTTCTCTCTGCTCGGCGGGTCAATCAGGCACCGGTTCTGCTTACAGCGATCCGGATCTCTGGTTCTGCTCACAGCGGTCTGGGTCTGGTCTGCGGTTCCGGCAAATGTTCTTGGCAACGAATTCAAACAGCTCGCCTGGCTGTGGAATAGTTTGCAAATGATATTAAGGATGCTGAGGCCTGCTGAGAAGAGCTCTCAGTTTGTGGGTTTAGGCCCTTGCTTTAAGTTCTGAAGTAAAGTTCTGGTCTTTGTAGATTGATGGATGTGAAGTCTGGAGTCTCCCGGCAGAGCGTCCCGCAGAAAATGGAATTGAATGTCTCTACCTGTCCCAGCAGTCTCTTTTTATGTGTTTTAAAAAGTGGGTGGAGAGGCTAGCATCACTAAGCCTGCCCCTCTCTTGATTTGATAGGTCAATAGATTCTTTGGTCCCTGATTTGGGAAGGGATAGTGTGTCAGAGTGATGTCATTTTTATGACCTGCAGAAATGACACTCTCCTGGTCAATGTGCACACAAATCTATTCCTGATCCAAATACATATTTCCCAGGTACACAGTTGTTTGACATCACATACACACATCATATATTACTAAAGATAGTCCCTGTCTCGACTCTGGCGTTTCTAGGAGCTTGCATTCAAAAATGGCAACTTATTTTCGATTTTAGTGGGTTTTGCAACATTGGTTTTTCATCAAAAATTATACAAAGGTACATTTCCCTTCCACATATATCCCAGTAACTTTCCATGTCTCTAGCTGAAATACATTGTCTACAATATTCATAATTAGCAGGGTTTTGCCCCAGAACATGGTACAAATTGGAGTTTGGACTTAAATCGTGAGGGCATTTTTCAAACTAAGACTCTCAAAGTTGTACATTCCTGTCATTTGGTTACAATAAGTTATCACTGTTTCTATAAAATATATATTTGTTGCAATTCAACTCACCAAAGTGTTTGGGTCCGCCTCCAGAAGTCTGGGTGGGACAGTGATCACATGTCTCTCCTTGCTGGCAGAGGGCTGTTGACAGGAAACACTCAAAATTAACATAACCCATTCAACAGAAAGAGCCTTTTGTGTGGGCTCCAGCAGGCTGCCTGGAAGTCTCTCCTCAATCAATCAACAGGGTCATGTGATATCCTGCCTCCTGGTGTGGGAATCTCTGAGGTGTTAAGGTTTCCCAGCCTCTTGGCCTCTGGGAACAGCAGGTGGCTAAGATTTTCAATTAACCAACATGCTTTGAAGTCCCTGTTGACTCAGGTCCCTTTGTCAGCCAGTTCTGCTGTCAGAGTTTAGACCGCTAGCACCACCTTGGGAAATTTGCTGGTACTGCATCCATTTTTGAGTTGTCTTGAATTTGACAGGAGATTTTTGCTATTGTTCTGATAGGCATCCTGACATTAGAGTGGTTATGTGGAACCCCCCCACAAGAAGGTTCAATCTTTAGAGTGGTCTTGTGCCAACTGCGCAGTTCTCCTGGATTCTGGCGTGAATGTGGGCGGCGACAGCTCATCCCCACATCTACCCAGACTATTGATTCAACATGGGTCAAAACCCTTCACAGGGCCTTGACCCCCCACATCTCTCATCCCGGCCGCTACCTATTTACTGCACTTGCTTAGGCTCACCCTCCCCACTGAGGTTGCACTTATGTTTTTCTCTTATTAGCACTTCACCCTGAGCATTTCTCCATGAGCACCACAGCACCTTTCCCTCTGCACTTGCACGTTCTGAACACTCACAAGGCATAGTAGGTTTGTCTTCCCCTCCCTGTTATTCTTCTGATTTGTTTGTACTATTATATTAGTTATCTGTGTTGTAATTCATTGTCTACCTTCCCCTGTCCCCACCCTGTTGCCCTGTGGGTGCTTTGAAATAGTTTTGCTAATTGTACAAGCACCTAACAAGTGACCAATAAATAAATTCGGTATATAGTTCAACATACCGACATTCATAAATAAGACACCCCATGTATATGTTCTGCGTACATTCTGCTGGGCACCAATAATTGTCATGCCAGCAACTGTTAGGCTACACAGTACCTAACATAAATGTATGCACAGCAGGAAATGCACACATTCAGACATTGAGTAACAGTTCCACATATAAAAGTGTAATCAGCCCAAAGGCCAACCCTTTAAAAGTGTCCCATCCTCTGTTCACTTATAAAGTGCAAACTCATTTGTGGACTACATACCTCCTAGAAGCATGCTAACAGTGTAAGGATTGGAAGGTACTCTTTTGGACACATCACAAAGGTGGCATCCAAAGGATGTGTTGCTAGCATGTCTACAAAGAGCACTATTCCAAATATTGGCTTTTTTGGAATAAAAGTGGGAATCCAGTTCCTGCTAAAGAAACAGGCTTCAATTAAGTGGTATCCTCAGGAATCTGGTGGCGGCTGGGATACTGTCCCTTTTAAACTTGGAACACAAGAAAGAAAGTGCTGCTACACAGAGGTTCTTCCCATGAGAATCATACTCTAAGAGAGATTTTTGAATTAATTTGGGGAACCCTTTTCGTTACTAGTGGAACACATCCCAAAGTATATAACCCATAGTATTGTCCAGAAAGGAGCACACATAAAGGGGCTGCATAGTGAATATAATTGATTGTAATGAAACAAAAAGTTCTTATATATACACTTGCACATATAAGAAAGTTTATTGCTTGAAACAGAAAAATATATTATTGTCATAAACAGAAAAGTGTAAACAATATGCAATAGTCCCTAAACTAATTTGGTTCTCTAGGGAAACCGAATAAAAACATAAAGATCAGAAAGCAGAAACATTGAATGTACCTATATATTCATGGTGATTTGAAAGCTATAATTTGAAAAACCTGTGCCACATAAATTGCACTGCATATGTCTATTGCAATGAAGATTCTAATAGACAGATGTCAAACTTGGGACATTGCTGAGGTACAGATAAAACTCCATTGTATTAAAAGCTAGATATAGTGATTCATGAGGGGATTCAAAACCATAATTGCTGACGTACATTATTATCACCCTACTCGGGCTTTCCACTTTTGCTTGCAGATGCAAGAGGCATCTGGGGCAGCCTTCTGCCTTTGGGTGCAGCTACACCTGGGAAACCTACTGTGCTCCTAGTGGGGATTCTGACACTTCTGCCACATTTGAAGGGGGTTAATTGGTGTGGAGACCCTTTCATCTGGGCAGATGGGGACAAGGGGCAAGTAACCGACAGGAAGAAGACTTTAGCCATCTTGGATCTTATTGTACATCTCTTCCTTGTTAATCCCTCAAACCACTTAATTTACTGCACATCAAGGATCTGGGTATGACACTGCAGAGGAGGCACAATCTGTAACACTGACATAGGTTGGCCTTTTACTGGAGGCTTGAGAAAGGGAAATCCCTGGTTATGATTTGACTATATATCGAGGAAACCCCTCCAATGAATTGAATCGGTCTTGTGAATCGTTCCTAATCATCTTTGGAACAGAAGCATCAGGAGGGAAATTGTGTTGGTGCTTAAGCTGCTCAAAGGCCCTTGCATAGGATGAAGACTGGATCGCAAGGAAAGTCTCTGAGTCTCCTCTTAACTGCCTCTTGGGGTCTAGAAAGGCGAGTGCTAGAAAAAAGACTGATAGGTTACAGACGAGTTAGGCAAAGACCCTGCAAGAAGCTCTGAAGTATGTCCCCGATCAGAAGAGCAAGGCAAATCAACATTTTATTCAAAGGGCCTGGCGAAAGGACTCACAGCGTGCTGCAAGCCCAAAGGTGAGGCAGAGTCAAGCTACTTTGAGCAGATAGATCCAAAATCGATCTACCGTCAAGCTGCCGATGCATTCCTACTTCCCCATTGCCTGCTCACTGCATCAAGCCATCATGACTTTTGTTCGAGTCACCAATCGACCGATCCAGCCACGACAATTGGAACAAAATCTGCCTGCATCTAGACACCACAAAGCTATTTGTGCCACCCCTGGACGGCAATAAAAGCACTTGAGCTTAAATCCAGTCAAGCCACTAGCCTGCTTTGAACCACAATTGGCTCCATTAAGTAAGTTCTAAGCGAATGGCTTGACCCTGCTAACACCTACAAATGACTAATTTAGTGTTTGAATGGATTCAAGACTCTGAAAGTCTTTTCTAGATTGTGACCAGAGTCCTTTAGAGCTTGATAAGCCACCCCTTTTTTACCTTAAAAAGACATTGCTAAGTAACCATTCCTGCCTAATCTTGATTTCCAGCATCTATGCCCATGTTCCTCCCTTCTGTCAGTTATACCCGAAGACACCAGCATATATCTAGGTTTGCCTTGACCTGTGTATTTACTTTACAGGGGTATGGGTATAATTAATTAATGTCTGCAGATGAACTCTATTAATGCTTTAGTACAATGCAATCAATATTAAGTCATCTCCATAATTAGTTATGTTTCTATGTTGTTCAAATGGGATAGTACACCATGCACACATCTCATCACAAAAAGCATTTGAGTGTAATATTTTATCTATCTTTGGGATATGGGCAAGTACTGTACTTTTATGGTTGATGTGTTTCTCCTTTATGTAGATACATGTAGGCACTGTTTAAAGTATGTTGTAACTAACGTGTAGTTTGTGCTGCATATCCATTGAATGAAGCTGTAAGATTCCAAAACCAGCCTGCAGTACCTTGTAAGGATTGTGGTTTCAAAGTTTGTAAATGATTAGCAATTACAAGAAGAAAATGACTAAAGGAATGTAGTTTCCCGAGGTTACAACGAATGTGTGTTGATATCTAAGTTAACCTCTTGTATTGACATGTTCTTCTATCACAGGTGTTTATTGTAGGAGTAAACATACTGTTACTGTAGCATAACTGCAGTGTTATTTGGGAAAGCAGGGAGATGGTTTTCTACAGAGGTTGTATTTGGTGATGCATTTGGAGATGCCCCAGTGGCCCTCATTACAACCCAGGCGTTAAGGGGTTAACGGCGCCGTAAAAGGTGGCGGCGCTGTTAAACCCTTAACGCCTGATTACGAGGTCCCTTTGCGGGTGGCACTTTAACGCCTGCTTTTAGCAGCTGTTAAAAAACCAGCCCGCAAAGGGACCTTGGTGCTAAGTACGGTGCCGCAATTTGCGGCACCGTACTTAGCGCCTTCCCCATTCCCATTGAGCCCTATGGGGCAAAAATGGGAATGGCGAAGGGCCATGGCGGCATAGGGAATTACCCCCCCCCCGCCAACCTTGGAATGGGGCAATAATTCCCCATTCCGCCATGGCGGAGTCGGTAAGTAGCCCCTCCATGTCAGTGGCTTGCTGGAGTCCTACTGCACACACCCTCCAAAGGAACACTTGATAATGGCCCTCTAAACTCCACCACTTCCCTCCTGATGAAAGTGTCATGTCCCTTTAGGCCCCCGCCAGACCTATTGACCATAGATGCCACATGCCTCTCGAACGCTCCTCTTCTCTGGCTGGCCAGAGTAGTGAAGGGCCTCTCTCCCACATGTTCCTCGATGGACTCCCATGTGCCAACGCAATTAAAATTGACTCAAATGGAGATCTTAGTTTGGGCATGTTATGGCTTGGGATAATTTGGGGACAGAATCATTGCTCTGCATTACCAGATAAGGCACAGTGTGCCAATCAACATCTTTTTCAGCCTAATTCCACACTTGCACACAGACAGAAATATTCCTGCATCACCACAAATTAATGTACATCACGTGCAAAGCACACCAGCCAAACACCGCTTCACATCCACCAAAACACATTCTCTTAATCACATTAGTGAACATTCACCCTCCAAATAGACAGCAGAAGTAGCACACCTCATCACAAACAAGAAACTGAAGACCGTAAACATGCATCACACACAACTTTCACAACCAATTTCGATAAACACATTACAAACATTTTTCGATAAACTCATTCCAGAATGGTACACATCACACTCACAGGAAACGTGTTTTAAATACTCAGCACACTGCACTTACCTCTTGATCTCCTCAATGAACACTTCCTCAGAAACCTTCATACATGCTTCCCAATCTCCACCTTGCGTTCTCTAGTGTTCCTTCACACGTATAGACCGACTTTCCCAAACAAAGACGAAGAAAGATGTGTAGCTATGAAATAGTCTCACACACCAACAGCACCGCCGCCTCCCTCCCAGGTACCCCAACCACCAGGAATATGAAAGACTCCTTCTAGAATCACTTTACCTACAATCCCCAAACCAAACCTCCAACTGCACCGGCTCCACCCACCAAAGGCAACACATTAGAACTAATCTTCCCCTTCTTGCTCTCCCTCATTTGCCTAGGTCCTTCCTCCTTTGACTGATATGACTACCACATCATCTCCTTCACCATGCAACGTAACACCAAGACACAAAATGGCCTACCCACGCTCACCGTGTTCACCCCCTGCTCATTCAAAGGCTTGCGCTATATTGAGCAGGAATCAATTGAGTGTATGAGGCTTGTGGTGGGGCTTGTCACTGGTCCTCTTTGCATGCTTGACTTCTGGTAGAATGTATTGCTTCTACGGCTAATTTTGGAATGTGGTATTTGTAACGCTCACCTGGTATCCACGGGGACGTCACTCAGCCTGTTCTGACCTCTTACGACCTTGAACTCTTCCCTGGAGTCTACTCGACTGGAGACTGGGCCTTGTTTTCTTGGAAAGTGTGCTGTCCGTCCTGCTTTTAGCGCAGGGGCGCGTTGATTGATGCGGGCTCTTTGCTGCCTAGTTACTTCACTGGCAAGAGTCCGACAGATAAGTATAATGAGTCTTTTGAACAGTTCTCTAACTTCGTTCCTTTCCTTCCTTAGATGATGGCCGGCGTCCGGGGATGGCGACGTTTTCAGCGTGAAGAAGGAATGCGGTGAGTAAGTGCGGTATGCGGCGCCTCTAGATATTTCCACGCTAACCTGGAGTGTCTTTTCCCTCTTGCAGATGGATGAGACGTTCCGGAGACAGAATTCCCCCAGAGCGGCTGGGATTCAGATAAGCGTTTGAAGCTAGTACAGTCTCTAAAAATAAGCGAAGATTTGCTGAATGCTTACTTATGCCTTTTTTCTGTTCTTTTCCCTTTTCCTTAGGAAGTGGCGTGCCGGGATGGGAATGACACCGCCGAAGATGTCTGCAGAACAGAAGGAGCGATGAATGATGGGCAGAAGCGCCGCAAGGTAAGGCCGTTCCTAATGGTGTTCTTGTTCTTGCAGGAGCTGAGTGCAGAAGAAAGATGCAGGCCTACTGGAGACCCATCCGAACACGGTGAGTGTCACGCTGCAGGTGCAGAAAACACAAAGCATGTTTCTCAGCCTGGGCGTGGCTCAAATAGTCTCTGGGTATCCCAGGTGTCTCTGGGCTGAACCACACCCAAAAGACTACACTGCACATGCAGTTCTGGGAACCAAAATATGTGGGGGCATCCATTCTGTCCCCATCAATGCTCTACAAGTCCAATCCCCAATGTTATCCTATGGGAGTGAGTGAGTCTGGTGCCACAAGCGCCAAGTCTGACTCCAAGTGGGTCTTTGGAGGGATGGAGAGGCCCTTGAGGGCCATGTAGGTGATCGTGGCCTGGCTCCAGCCTGACATCTTGGAGCGCTGGGGACATGAGGTGCAGGAATCATGACCGCACTCCACCCCAAGGCCCCTCTCAAGGTGGCTCTTCTGTCTGGTCCTGGTTTGTTTGGATGGTTTTGATGAAATCGTCTAAGCAAGCAAGGTGCATGGATGTACTCCCAAGGCTCCCATGTCCTGTCTTGTGGACCATACCCCTTCCAGTCTACTAAGTAGTATAATTTGGATCTGACGTACTTTGAATCCAGGAAGTCCTTGACTTCGAATACTGGTTCCCCGGCGACTACTACTGGCTGCGGTGGCGTTGCTACCCGGGTCCCAGGTTGAACAGGTTTAAGGAGAGACACGTGGAACACAGGATGAATCTGCATGTTTGACGGCAAAGCTAGTCTGACCGCCACAGGATTTATCACGGAGGTGACGGTGAATAGACCCAGGTATCTTGGACGGAAAGTTCTGGTTCCTTTAATGGACACGTGTTTAGACGCCAGCCAGACTTTGTCTCCCACTTGGTAGTTGGGGGCCTTTGCTCGGTGTTGATCAGCAAACTTCTTTTGGTGATTCCTAGCTTGATGTAGGTGTTCAGCTGCCCTTTTAAAGGTTTGAGAAATGGTTGTGTGCAAGGTTTTGACTGCTGGTTTTCCAGGGTTATAGGAACGTCCAACTCAGAAGTACGTGGGTGCCTGCCATACATGGTATAAAAAGGTGTCTGCCCAGTGCTGGTGTGTAGGGAATTATTATAAGCATATTCAGCTATCCATAATAGGTCGAACCAGCTTCCTTCAGGTTGGTGTAACATGCAACGCAGATACTGTTTGAGCGTCTGATTTGTCCTCTCAGTTTGACCATCCATTTGGGGGTGGTGACTGGTGGATAGCTGGATGTCGATCTGGGCCATAGAGCAAGATTTTCTCCAGAAGTTAGATACAAATTGAGTACCTCGGTCTGAGACTAAAACTGAAGGAACCCCATGGAGCCGTACGATGCCTTCAAGAAATACCTTTGCCAGAGTGGAAGCATTTGGGAGCCCTTTAAGAGGAATGAAATGTGCCATTTTTGGAAATAGGTCCACGACTACAAGAATAGTGTTAAACCCTTGACTGGGTGGTAAGTCAGTAATAAAATTGAGGGACAACGTGTGCCAGGGTGCTGGTGGGATTTCCAATGGTTGTAATAGCCCAGCCGGTTTCTGCTCGGATGACTTGTTTTGAGCACACACTCCACAAGATAGGATGAATTGGATAATGTCTTTACGCCACGTGGGCCACCAATAATTTTGTTTTGCCTTGGCTAGGGTTTTAGCGCTTCCAGGGTGGCCCTCAATCAAGGAATCATGATAACCGGACATGACTTGTTCTCGTAGTTCTTGGTTTGGTAAGAATAAATGATTCCTGAAGTAGGGCAACTGATCTTTTATCATGTAATGTTCTCCTTGTGCACTCCATGCTTGTAATGGCTCCGGACTCATCAGGTTTTGGATTTCTTCATATAATTCTTTCTGAGTTATGGTTGCTGTGATTCCTAGGAGCTTGTCACTCGGGATGATTGCTATTGGGTCAGGAGTCTGATACCCTTGCTCTTCCACCCCCATACAGGAAAGGGCATCGGCCTTCCCGTTTTTCACCCCTGGTCGAAAAGTAATCACGTAGTCATATTCAGCAAAAAAAAGAGCCCAATGTAGTTGTCGTGAGGATTGGGCCTTTGCCGTTTTTAGGTGCTGGAGGTTCTGGTGGTCAGTTATTACAGTGATTGCGTGTCTGGCACCCAAGAGGTAGTGCCGCCACGCCTTAAAGGCTGACTTAATGGCCAGGAGTTCTTTGTCTGTGATAGTGTAAGGGGGTGTGAATTTACGTGACCAGAAGGCAACAGGGTGTAACTGGCCCGTTTCGGGGTCCTTTCGTGAGAGGTTGTCTCTCATAGCCATGCTTGAGGCGTCCGTTTCACCAGGTATGGGAGATCAGGGCGAGGGTGGCATAAGATTGGGGCAGATGTGAATCTTGCTTTGCATTCCTGGAAAGCTTCCTCGGCTTCTGTTGTCCACTGGAACTTTTTGTTGCTTTTCCTTAGCAATGATGTGATGGGATGCACGATTTGCGAAAATCCTGGGATGAACCGGCAGTAGAAGTTTGCAAAACCCAGCATACTTTGAACCCCCTTGAATGAATTTGGGGATGGCCAGTTCAGGATAGCATCTACCTTGTGTACATCCATTCAGATTCCATTCGGGCTGAGAACAAAGCCCAGGAATTTCACCTCAGAGACGTGGAATGAGCACATTTTGAGCTTGGTGTAGAGCTGGTGTTGACGGAGTTTCTCCAATACGGATCGGATGTGTTTTACGTGGTCCTGCTTTGATGCGGAATATACTAGAATATCGTCTATGTATACTAGAGCACAGACATCAATCAATTCCCGTAGGACATCGTTCATGAAGTATTGAAATGCTGCAGGCGCATTGCAAAGGCCAAAGGGCTTACTTGATATTCGTACAAGCCGTATTTGGTGCGAAAAGCGGTTTTCCATTCGTCCCACTGTTTTATGCGAACAAGGTGATATGCCCCCTCAGGTATAGTTCTGTGTAGATTTGGGCATCTTTGACTTGATCAAGCAATTCAGGGATCAGTGGCAGGGAGTAGCGGTTTTTTACGCTAATCTGGTTCAGTGCGCGATAGTCGATGCACGTTCTCACGTACCCCTCCTATTTCGGTACGAAGAATAGAGGATTGTCTGCTGGAGACTTCGAGGGACGGATGAACCCGTTGTCCAGGTATTGGTCAAGATAGGCCTTCAGGTGCTGGTTTTCTGGTTCCGTGAGTGCGTAAATTCGCCCACAAGGGATTTGTGCACCGGGTATCAGGTCGATTTGGCAATCGTATGGTATATATACGGTGGTGGGGTATTAGCCTGTTCTTTCTGAAAGACATCTTGAAAGTCCTGGTATTCACTTGGTAGGATGCCGATTGCCACAGTCGGAAGCGTGGAGGTTCTGGTGTCTATTGGTTGTTTCTCTTGGTGATAACATGTGTGGGCGCAAGTCTTGGGAAAGGCCAATTCTTTTGCTCGCCAATCGATTCGAGGATTGTGAGCTACCAACCATGGCATTCCCAAAATCAACCGGAACTGTGGTGCCTTAATGAGGTCGAAAACGATAGATTCTTGGTGTCCATCCTGCCACAGAAGGGTTAAAGCTGCAGTGCATTTGGATACTGGACCAGAAGCTATTTACGTGCTGTCGACAGTGGTAACAGTGTCGGTGGTTGATTTAGGGCATAACGGAAGCCCCCTCTTTGCTGCAAGATCCTGGTCGATGTAATTCCCAACGGCTCCACTGTCAATGTACGCTCTTACTGCGTGCATCCGAGATGGGTGTTGGTGATTGATCAAGACCACAGATAGTGAAAAATGGGAGGTCTGTAGTTCACTTTCTTCGCTCGACAAGTGGACCCCTACACTTGCCGGGCTGGGGAGTTTTCCGATTCCTTGATGGTATCTTCCTTATCCGTGGCCCCTACCGTCCTTCTCGGTGGCTTCACAGGGCTCTCTTTAAGGAAATGACCTGACCTTCCACAGTACAGACATAACTGCTGCTGTCTCCTTTTATCCCTTTCCACTTTAGCCATTGGGGATCTGAACCCCCCGATTTGCATTGGTTCTCCTGAACCTTCCGTTGTGTGGGCAATATTGTCCTTTGAACGCACATACATAGGGCGAGGGTCCTGTCTGGTTCGATCTGCAACCCATGATCCAGTTGAACAACAAGGTGAATGAATTCTGAGCAGTCTTTCGGGGTATTCACTACTTGTGCGAGAACATTCTTGAGCTCCCCCCGCAACCCCTGATGAAATAACATGGTCCTCTTCTCCACTGGCCATTCTGCTTCAACTACGAGTCTATTGAATGTGGCTATGTATGTTAGCAGGTCTTGATTCCCTTGGCGTAGGGACAGAAGTTCGTTGTCTAATGCCTGCCCATGAGTACGACGTGCTAACAGCTTTTCCATCACCTGCTGAAAGCCCCTGAAGTCATGCAGCAAAGGACCATCTTGGGCCACAAAGGGTACAGACCAGTCCGCGGTGCTACCACTCAGGTAGGATAGCACAAAAGCGACCCGTGATTGGTCATTCGGAAAGTCCCCTGGTCTACAAAAGAAGTGCAGGCGGCACTGGTTCATGAACGTTGCAAACCTCTTGGGATCCCCCGTAATTCGTTCGGGCAGTGCCAAGGGAACTGCCCCAGGAAGGGTTATCTGAACGGGATTGGGTGATGGTGCTGGCATCGAGGGCACTCTTCCCGGCAATGGTGCATGCCCTGCTAGTGACTGGAGAAGTTGCCGGCTTAAATCATCAGTGCATTCTTTGGCTACTATCAGCTCTCTCCTCAGGGTGTTGGTCTCCTGCCTGGCTGCATGTACTTTGGAACGTAGCTGCCCCAACATGTGGGCTAACTGATTGGTTTCTGACATTTCCATGACGCCCAGGTGGATTTTGATGTGAGGCTTTGTGTTCTGTAACGCTCACCTGATATCCACGGGGACGTCACTCAGCCTGTTCTGACCTCTTACGACCTTGAACCCTTCTCTGGAGTCTACTCGACTGGAGACTGGGCCTTGTTTTCTTGGAAAGTATGCTCTCCGTCCTGCTTTCAGTGCAGAGGCGCGTTGATTGATGCAGGCTTGTTGCTGCCTAGTTACTTCACTGGCAAGAGTCCGACAGGTAGGTATAAAGAGTCTTTTGAACAGTTCTCTAACTTTGTTCCTTTCCTTCCTTAGATGATGGCCGGCGTCCAGGGATGGCGATGTGCTGCTGAGATGAGTAGCGCTGAAGGAGAGTGAGAGCGCGATGCGCGATGCGACCCTTTCGTATTTGTATTGAATTGAGTTCTTTTTCTGTGTCTTTTAGGTGCTGCGACATTTTCAGTGTGGATGCCGGTTATGAAGAAGGAATGCGGTGAGAAGCGCGGTATGCAGCGCCTCTAGATGTTTCCACGCTAACCTGGAGTGTCTTTTCCCTCTTGCAGATGGATGAGAAGTTCTGGAGACAGAATTCCCCCAGAGCGGCTGGGATTCAGGTAAGCGTTTGAAGCTCGTACAGTCTTTAAAAATAAGCGAAGATTTGCTGAATGCTTACTAATGCCGGGATGGGAATGACACCGCAGAAGATGCCCAGAGAACAGAAGGAGCAATGAATGATGGGCAAAAGCGCCGCAAGGTAAGGCTGTACCTAATGGTGTTCTTGTTCTTGCAGGAGCTGAGCACAGAAGAAAGGTGCAGGCCTACTGGGGACCCATCCGAACACGATGAGTGTCACGCTGCAGGTGCAGAAAACACAAAGCATGTTTCTCAGCCTGGGCGTGGCTTAAATAGTCTCTGGGTATCCCAGGTGTCTCTGGGCTGAACCACACCCAAAAGACTAGACTGAACATGCAGTTCTGGGAACCGAAATATGTGGGGGCATCCATCTTGTCCCCATCAATGCACTAAAAGTCCAATCCCCAATGTTATCCTATGGGAGTGAGTGAGTCAGGTGCCACAAGCGCCAAGTCTGACTCCGAGTGGGTCTTTGGAGGGATGGAGAGGCCCTTGAGGGCCATGTAGGTGATCGTGGCCTGGCTCCAGCCTGACATCTTGGAGCGCTGGGGACATGAGGGGCAGGAATCATGACAGTATTGTGTTTGTCTTACTCGCCCAAGTATGGATATATGGGCTCAAGTCTGGCTGGTGCCAGAGAAGGACTGGGTAGGGGTTTGGTTTCCTCCTCTTCATGGAGGGTATGGATTGAATTTGCCCGTAGTTAGTTTTGCCTTTCCTCTTGTGTGAGAGTCTGAGTGAGTCTGTGATCTGGATGTATGTTTTGCTGTGTGTGTTGTGGAAGAGGTGGAGGTGTGTTATAATGAGTCAGTTGAGTGTATGAGGCCTGTGGTGGTGCTTGTCAGTGGTCCTCCTTGCATGCTTGTCTAGTGGTAGAATGTAGTGCTTCTACGGCTGATTTTGGAATGTGTTTTTGTGTTTTGTCTTACTCGCCAAAGTATGGATATATGGGCTTGAGTCTGGCTGGTGCCAGACAAAGACTGGGGTAGGGGTTTGGTCTGCTCCTCTTCAGGAAGGCAAGGATTGAATTTGCATGTGGTTAGTTTTGCCTTTCCTCTTGTGTGAGCGGCCGAGTGAGTCTATGATCTGGATGTATGTTTTGCTATGTGTGTTGTGGAAGAGGTGGAGGTGTGTTATATTGAGTCAGTTGAGTGCATGAGGCCTGTGGTGGCGCTTGTCACTAGTCCTCCTTGCTTGCTGCTGGTAGAATCTTGGTGCAGGTGGAAGAATGACAGCTCAGAGAATGTTGGGTGAATGTGATGAGTGCATGGTTCTATGAGTGTCAGTTAGACGGGAGCTATTAATGCTTGAGGATGGGCTTAGTGGTGTCTCCCCCTGTTTGTCATCTTAATAGTAACTTTCACCTGAACAAGAAGAAATAAAGAAGCTTGTTTGCCCCTGTGAACTCGTGAAGTAACTACCTGTATCCTGAGAAGAGTTCTTGCGTTTCTACCGTATAATACTTACTCCATGAAAAATAATCAACAAACCCTCTCCTTACTACTACTGGATGCTGACGGTATGTGCCATCCACCACCAGAGGTCCAGCCTCAGTCTTTCCCGATCGTGGATGTCAGACATTTACGAACCTCAAATTAATCTTCAAACTTATATAAGCTTGTTCTCATCAATGGCAGAATCCATAAGTATCAGATAAAAGACTCGCTGTCAGACCCGAACCGTGAGGGCTTCACACACTCAATCTCCCAGAGCACCAAGTCTTTTTCTATTACATCAACTCTGGGCTCTTCTAGATGGACCAGAAAATCAATGAAACTATGAGTGGTCTGTGATCAGCTGAGCCTCCCATGGAAGACAAGATGATTCCTCCCTCCAACTGATCCCAAGTAGTATCTGACAAAGGGGGATGGGGGAGAAGGGGAACGCACTGTCCTAACGCTATTGAAGACAGTCTTTCAGTCGCTGCCAGTCGTTACTCTGCAAGTACAATGATCCCTTCCGTTGAAAAATATATTTCCTCATCTACATGGCCATGCGTACCGGTTAACCAGATCACCTCATTAGGAAGATAGCCATCTTCTGCACCGGAGAGAAACACGCAGCCACACCATGCAGCAACTTGAGATCACCAGAGCCACAAAAGAGATGGCCCAGAAACAAACATGGTTCTTTGACATTCCTGAACCTTAGCACCCTATCTGATCCTGCATCCTGCATAGGTCAGAGGCCACATGGCCTATACCTGTAGTCTCTCAGTGCCCAACCCTGATGTATTTTGAACATTGTATAGTTTTCAACAATAGTTGGTCACTGCTCTTCTAGGTCTTTTGGACTATAACTCCCATGATCCATCACCCTTGATTATGCTGAGTAGGTCTGGTGGGAGTTGTGGTCTAAAACATCTGGAGAGTCAATGGTTGCAGATCTATATGCATAATTTAATTATGTACAGAGTCCTATTATTCTTTAGGGCTGGGTCACACTACATGTACAATCTAAATAAAATAAATAGAAATGACACACATTTGCACCACTATGCTTGAGTTCTTTATTGGCATTTTTCACTAACAGATTTTGTAAAATAGCTTAGCAAAAAGTTGGACTACACCAAGAATTGTATCAGTTATTCGTGTCCTTACTCCTACACAGGAATTTATACGTTTGTGCATTTCAGGCCTCCAAATATAGTGGCTCATAGTAAAGTCCTTCTAGAGATTAATTCCTATCCATACGCTAGCTGGAAATGAGACTCTGATCTCAATCTCAGACTGTTTTCAGTCTTGCGTATTTTAATTCTATTATAAAAAAGTGAAACTGTCTATGCAAGGCCGTAAAGAAAAACCTGTGATGGTTTCTCACGAACACGATATTTTGATAGCACCACTTGTGTTTACCTCCAGAAGAAACAGTATGCCAAGAGCTCTAGTCCTTCCTCTGCTGCCCTCCCCCTACCCTGCCAAGATGGCGCAGGTATTGACGAAACAGCATGGGGGGGAGCTCTCACCATTACTCTTGGACTCTGGAGTCTCCCCAGCCTTAGCAGACCCACCGGCAGAAAAGGAAGAATTTGTGCAAGTCCTAGCCTCAACTAATTCGGCGTGGGTGAAATTTCCCTGTTGGCCCTGTCTCAACATCCTTTGAGACAGGGCAAGGGGATGGACATTTCTCTCTCCTTGGCTCAGGTGCCAGCGCCAAACCAGGAGGAAGGGGCAAATTGCACGGGCTTAGCTGGGTTTCAAGATATGATCTTGAGCGAATTGAGGGAGCACACCAAGTGCCTATGGGTGATCACCATTCAATTGATTAACCTAAATGCTGGAAGAAATTAAGACACATGCAGTAATTCTGCTCCCTTTGTTACAGATAAACCAGTGACTAACATACTATCTAGTAAGTCAACATTACTTGCAGACAAGCCGGTTGAGCTATGCCTGGATATAAATAATTCTGTCCAGGTAATACAAAATGGAGGGCAGTGTCATCCCACAAATGTCAATAGTGTCAGCAATGATAGAAATTGGGAAATCCAATCTTAGCAAAAAAGTCTGTAAAAGAAATAAGGCCAGGGAAAAGAACAAACTGCATAATTTGGATTCCCGTAAAGGACAGAATAAAGGCCCTCGAAAATATTGGAGAAATATGGAAAGGGGTGAAATTGCGGACACTCTAGGTACTGGGAACCTTTAATGTGCACTTGATGGTGAGGTTGGTGAATGCATTGAAATAATTACTCAAAGCCCTACGGGAATTCTCGGTCCGGAGGCGGGGGGAGCTGTACCGCACAATTCCCCAGAGCACCATCTGTTGAGTGACACAGCATGTCAGGGAAATGTCAGGGAAATAAAGTGGCCGCCACAGACTCCATCAGTGGTACAATAAAACACAAAGGCAGGAAAAACAAATCCCTTACGATGGGGAAGGAACCTATGAACTGGGGTGCGGATCCAGGAATCTACAATCTTTTTACCAAAAAAAAGGGGAAGAGGGAGGTGGTGCAGGTGATACAAGAGGGTGCTATGATAGAGAGGTAGGCCGTCCTTGCAGGTGGAATTCAGGATAGTGGGTTGGGGGATGGAGGGGTTTGTACTAAGGCGATGATGGAACAAATGGTTAAGACTGTAGTGAGGACTATGATGGGTCTGTGGGGTGGAACTGAACCTCCAATTTAAGAAGAGGTATCCGGGGGTATAATGGTCATCCCTAAAAGATAGTCTGTGTTCAATCTGATTTGAAAATTATACCCCTAGACCATGAAGTGACAATAACTAGAGGGGACAAAAGTAATCAGGGATCTTCACCCCTTCAGGCAGGAGTGCAAAATGATAGGGCCTGATGATCCCAATTGGTCTGCAAAGGACAGAAAATGTAAGCAGCCATAATACTGGCAAGGATCTTTACCATAAGGAGCAAATTGGCACCTTGCTTCAGCATGGGTCTACTTATCTCTCCCCAAGGGAGCCGAGGCCCCCAAAGTCTGTCCTCAACAGCATACTTAGTACTGTCCAATGGAGAAAACCAGGCTTTCCGGACGACCCAAGCCTGATACTGTATTATATGTTCGGGTATGGGGGACCCGACTCACTAATCAGGTGGAGAGATTAGCTTTGCTAAATGAAATCCCAAGCTTAAAACGTATAACATCCACAAACTCAAAATCGGTAGATTTCATTCATCCTGACCGGTACGACCATGTCCGGTTGGTTTTTCACTCCCGTGTAGTGTACGAAGCACTGCTTGTATCATTTTAACAAATTGGGATAGGATCTTTTAACCTTAAGCAGTGGATTTAGTAATGTACATTATTTATCAAATCTGGAGATGGCTTGCTTTCTCTTTGAGAGAATCTATCTCACAACTACAAGGCCTAAAAACCCAGCTTTAGCAAGAGACAACACTTCTCGATAACATCATGGAATTCCACAGGCTTTATGAATTTATGTGCCTCCACAGAATTATGCCATTGGTTAAGCAAATCTTGAATAATCTGTCTCCAAGAACCATGGTTGATTACCATTCTGAATTTTGGCAGTCATGACATCATATTCGAATTTGCCACCAAGTTGGTGAGAGGGCAGCCAGCAGGCAGGTTGTAAATAGCAATAGAAAATGGGTATGATATTAATGTTACAAATTACCTCACATGTTGCGAAAGGAGTGTTAGCTGTAATGCTGGACCATCACCTAAAGTATCTGTGCCAAGCCATTGTGTTGATTAATATATATTAGAACCCCCTATCAAATCTTAGAGAGAGCCTAAGAGCGATAAATGAATTGATCAAAGACTGGATGATTAATACACTGAGGGGCCAGATAATTGTAGTAGGTGACCTAAATTCAGACTGGCCGCTGTCAGACATTAATGTACCGAGTTGGCAAAACATTTGTTGATGATTAGTGACCTCAAAAATTCAAACGCCCCCTTGAGTGCTCCTCCTTGAGCAAGAGAAAGACTATTGAAGGCCAAATCTGGATAGATACATTTGTCAATTGGGGTCTATATCCTGTAAATACGCTTCTTGACTTCACTGCGAACTCTGCCGCATGGTCAGATGGCAAGCATACATCAAAATACATTATATGTTTATGTCTAAGGGCATTTTTGACCAAGTGAAAGAGTTCAAATAAAAGAATACCGAATTTAGTGACCATAAGATTCTTCAGGCCTCTCTATATCCTTCTGTAGGAGGAAATATAAGGAAATACTATATGGTACCTTTAAGTGTCAATACCAGGAAATCCAAAATTGTCTGGCACAAAGGCACAAAGGTAATGTCTACAAATTAAATACCCTCTATATGACTAATTTCACTAGCTCCGCCATTGATACTAAATTGCTTACATATACACACATTTCCTTTGGTCCCTATATCCAGTCTATAATGTTAAAAAATGTGAAAGACAAGGCAGTTCGGTCTGTAACTAAAAGGCATAAATATGGGTTTCACTTGAAGGTACAGAATCAAAAGAACCAGTGCCATAGTGAAATACGTACAATTCTAAAAAATCCAATTTCCAATTACCTAAAACATAAGGCTGTAATGAAGCTAAATTAAAATTGAGAAACTGGATCAAATATGATTGCAGTCCTGAAAGATGGCAGTACCAGACAATGTTTGACAATTTTGGACGCTAATAAATGCTATGGAGATCGACCATTCCACAACCCAAAGTAATGTGATATCTGAAAGGGTTTGGGAAGGACACTTTGATAGCATCTATGGAAATAAAGATAAGCTATTCCTGCAATTGGATGGGCCAAAGGCTAGTCACTGGGATATAACATTTACAAATGACGACATTAAGCTCTTAATAACCAAGGGAAGTCCATCAAGAGTGGTGGAGCCTAATCAGTTAACGGATCACCCTTAAAAAATAATGCTGGCTATAGGCTAGGGCACTATATTTCTTGTTCAAATATATTGTTCTAAATAAATGCTTGCCTCACTCCTGGCAGACCTTATCTCTTGTCCCAATCTACAAGAAGGGCAATAGGGTTAGCCCACAGAACTACCGTCCAATAGCACTACTTGACGCAGACTCTAAAATCCTCTCTGGCATTGTGTTAAAGTATATTGAAGAATGGAATTCCCAAAGTGAAATTCTATCCACTCAACATATTGGATTCAGAAGGCAGGTGGGAACAGATGGGGTTGGGCTCCTAGTATTTGCCCTACAGCGAATGGCTTGGGGGTTCAGCGATATATATATGGCCTCCATGGACCTATCCCAGGTGTTCGACTTGGTAGATCGAAATGTACTGTGGATCACTAAAGAATTTGGGGCTCCCTAGGGGCCTTCTGTCTATAGTAATTCATCTGCATGAAGGGACGAAAATCTAAATATGCATGAACAAAGAGGGACTCCTATCTGACACCATCTGTACCCACAACAGTCTCCGGCAAGGCTGTATATTTGCCCCAGCCCTATTTAATTTACATATGGCTGATGGGGGCAAAATACTGGACATGGCAGCTTTTGTTCCGCCTAAGATTGAGGGGAAAGCAATCTGCTGGTCGGCCTATGCGGATGTTTTCATACGGCTGGATCACCCCCCTAAAGGACTTCAAAGATTAATGATGGCTTTCAATGACTATATTGTGTCGAATTCTCTAAAGGTAAACCCACAAAAGACCGTTGTAATGCGGTTAAGTAAACGCACTACTCCATTCGGTTATACGTGGTTTCTAAATAATGTAAAACTAGCGGTCAAGACCTCTATGATTTATTTGGGCTTTCCTATCTTCATTGCGCCTAAAAAGTGCTATTATCGTAACTTTGTAGAAGATAGGGTGCGCAAACAAACTGCGCAGATGAAGGAAATGGACATGAAATATGGTCAATTTTCGATGCTCCCAATTTTACGTTTTAAACACTCAAAGAACATACAGCGCCTGTGTTACGGCCTAGAATTGTTCCCAGTATGGGTAGTTGGAGAGATTAATAACTATGAAGCCCTTATTTGGAGTTCCGTATTATATTATTTCCCTAAGTGCGTGCCATTACCAGCAATTCGCTACAAGCTAGGTTTACAATCTATTGAAAGTATGGTCGAATGGAGAAGGCCGTCTCTGTGTAGAAAACTGTTCATGAGTCCGAACGAATCTCTTTACACGTTTTTGGGGAAGGGGATACGTGAAGGACTGCCTCAGGTAGGCTTTGCTTCTTCTTTTTAAGAAGAATGCTTGGGGTCAACTCTAGAAACTTTACTCCAACATCCACTGGAAGTGAAAAGATTTCTTCAATATAATGATGGGGGAAAGAACTGTGGATGCAGTGCTAAGCTCCAAACTGCACCCTCAGATTATTTCTCACCAAAAAAAAGGGGCTGTCCAGAACCATATTTAGTAACATTCCCTGATAAAACCAAGAAAAAGCAGCGAAAAGCACTAATGATTGATGTTATTCAAAAGTATGGCCGTAGAACAAAGGACTTATGGTGGAAGATGATGCAGACAGGCTAAAAAACGGTGGTGTGGAAGGTTTTTTGTGACACTTTTGTGGTCAGTTTGTTTCTCCTTGTGAGAGAGGGTATGCCCAGACGTGGGTCCCTTGCTCGCTGCGCCACAGGGAACCAGGCTGCACCTCACTGAGGAGGTCCAACAAGGCCGAAACATGTCTGGGGTTGCTTGGTTTTCTGTGCAGAGGGGACCTGGCCTAGCAGTTCGGGCTGGGCTGCTACCTTCGGTGGCGGCAGCTACTGACTGATTTGCACACGGCTGGTCCCCTTTTGCAATGGCGCAGACGGGCTAAAAAACGGTGGTGTGGAAGGTTGCCCAGAGCAATTGCCAGTGGTTTAGATTCATTCGAAACCTTCCACCCATCACTTTTGTGGTCAGTTTGTTTCTCCTTGTGAGAGAGGGTATGCCCAGACATGGGTCCCTTGCTCGCTGCGCCACAGGGAACCAGGCTGCCCCTCACTGAGGAGGTCCAACAAGGCCGAAACATGTCTGGGGTTGCTTGGTTTTCTGTGCAGAGGGGACCTGACCTAGCAGTTCGGGCTGGGCTGCTACCTTTGGTGGCGGCAGCTGCTGACTGATTTGCACATGGCTGGTCCCCTTTTGCAATGGCGCAGACGGGCTAAAAAACGGTGGTGTGGAAGGTTGCCCAGAGCAATTGCCAGTGGTTTAGATTCATTTGAAACCTTCCACCCATCACTTTTGTGGTCGGCCGGCGAAAAGACATCAATAACCTTGGCCCTCATCAAATTACTAATCATCATCAAAGCACAACTCCTAGTCACCAATGAAATAGCACCGTGATCCGCCATCTTTTGATATGCAAGCATATTTTTGTTTTGTTTTATCTTCATTTAAAAGGAAGAATTTGTTTTAGTTAAAAGAATGAATTTGTGATTAAAGGTTGTCAATTGTATAAAAATGCAATCACGTGAAAAAAAAAATGAAAAAAAAAAAAAAAAGACCAAGCGCCAAAATGTTATGCGAGTCAGATGTAACGTCCTCCCGACAAGGGAGATCTTGTCGGTAAGAGGCGAGAGGAGCAGTGAAAAGGTGTTCTAGCGATTTTGTAACCTGTGTGAACATAGGGAAACGCTACGACATCTACTGACAGAATGCCCTGCTCTGAGGGGGCAGAGCATCGACTATTTTGAAAACTTTGTATTAAATCTGGGACGTGTTTATATTGAAAAACTGTGGTGGCACCTGATGCATGGCAACTCAGCTTCTATAAAACTGGCAACAATGCGTGTTCTATCTGAGGTGTGCAAATTATTTTAACACTGAGAAACTACATTTTGATCTGTATAATTATATTTTTGAATCTTTTCCATATTAAGTTTAAATATATATATATTAAGGAGTTTTGGCTTTGGTTTTGTAAAATAGGGACTATGTTTATGTTTTTGATAAAGTATGTCTTTTCCCTTTTTCTAAATATCTCTATTTGTGAAATGTATGCAATGTAATGTATTTTATGGTTTATGTATTTTGTGAAAGTATCCCCTTCTGTTCTTTTTTTCCTTTTCTGAGTATTTCTATTTGTGACATTTTGTGAAGGTTATTTATTAACCAAAACAAATATTAAATAAATAAAAAAGTATTTCTAGAGGGTCATTGCGCGCCATTGGATATTGGTAGCAAGGATAGTGTATACTAGAAAAAGTAATGCTACAAAGTGGTGTAACACTGAAAGTATAAAGACACTTTGCAAACAAAACAGAAGCTAGGAAATCCTAACGAGGCCGCCTGGAACATTAATTACTTTCATTAAAACTTTTCAAAATCGCGGTGCATGGTAGCATGGTAATAGGTTAATATGCTGTGCATTAACAGACTGCGCTAACGAGCCCAGCGTTGCGTTTCCCCTCTGTGCCATGAATCACGGTGACATAGTTTGACAGCAGTTTCTCCCCCTCTCTCTATCCTCCTTAATGTCTTTAATAATCATTTTACTGGCATTAATCGGTATTTAGCATATAAACATGCGCCGCCTTTACAGTGAAGGGGTCAGCCAGGCGAGCTGACAATGAACAGGCAAAATGCGCGCGCAGGAGCCTCGTGCTGAGCGCTCGCGCCGAAATGGCTCATTGCAATGCACGCCAGGTGCCCCCATCTAGTGCTAAATGAGTTAAATGAATGAGTAACAACATTCCACACATACAATACTATTAACACATGATAATTGCAAATTCACATTTCTCCAGAGTCTTCTGACTCGGATGTGGAAAAAGTCCCTAAACCACTTGCACTGTTTAGTTCAGGAGCACGGAAAGGAAAATAAAGGAAAAGTCGTGTTAACCCGAGGTCCAACTTTAAGACTATATGTATATTGTGTAATGTAAATGTCTGGACAAAAAGGCGGTAGGTACCTTGCTGGCATACCTTGTTTGTTCTCTTTCTTTAACTGGGGTGTAGTTGAGCTGACGCACCATAAATGCAGTTAATATGTGAATTGCCAGCATCGGCAAACACAACAGGGCTGCTTTTTTACAGTGACAATATTATATGTTCAACAGTAATAGAAGTGCAACCCAAAAAGTAGTGGAGCTGTTAACAGTAAACAGTAAAAGTAGTGCAACACCGCTCCCGACCATACCCGCTCACTTCGACCACTGGAGAGATTATTTTGTTTAAGGTTTTGTGTAATCATTGTTGGCAGCTTTTGTGAACATTACACATTATACTTATATTTTATATATTTTTGGGAAAGGAGTCCAGCGCTGACCTTAATTAGAGGGTCTCGGGGCGCTTTACAAGGTTCAAAAGGTTAAAAGGTGAGAGGTGAAACAGAAGGTACAACGTTTTTCAGGTCAGGATTGGAAAAAAGAATAGGCAGGCGATCGAGGTATGTTTTGAGACATTTCAATAGCAACTATAGTCCATTCCCTCTCTAACTCCTAAACAATTATGATACAGGTTGATGGAAAGTGTGGAAACAAGCAATGCCGCCAGGAATATAGGACACTTGCGCACTTCCCTGCATAAACTGTTTTTGTTTTTTTGCATGTTTAAAGCGCTCACATATCCCGGGGGCATCGAGGCGCTGTTACAGGATTAGTTGCGTATTGTTCTTTTTTTTGGTCTAAGTTGCGTATTTATAACGCACTTAAATACCCAGAGGTTTCTAAGCGCAGACCCGTGGATCGAACCTGTGCTATTTGATGACATCTTGCTTCCAAGGCGAACACGTTGCCACTGAGCTATCCGCCTGGGTGTATGTCTTGTACCTGTTTTCTTTTGCGCACTGAGGCCTACGGGGCTGGTTTGCTCTATAAGAAATTCAGTAATAATAATAGTTACAGAACCTTTAGTGGAATATCATTACACTGTACTGGGCAATGTGCTTTGAAATGTTGCTCTGCAGGAATAGTAGTGGAGATGTGGAAATCGCTCCCGATGTAAAAGAATCAGAGTGTTTTTAATTTTGCGCGGGAAGGCAGATAACGTGGTTAAGAAAAGCAATAGATCCAGAGCCTCTGGGCCGAACAGGATTTGTAATATGGTTTATAAGGCAAGCCCAAAATTATGGGCAGGACTATTATTCGATTTATTTAACCCCTTGACTAACAGCCTATTATGCAAGTCTATGCAAAAAGGACGAGCATACTCGTCCTTGGCCATTATTAAAGCAATTACTGTTCTTGGGAAGGTGCCGACATTCTGGAAAGGGGCCCACATTATTGTGATTTATAAAAAGGGCAGTAGGTCGAGTCCTTTAAATGAATTACCGACCCATTGCCCTTTTGTACGCAGACGCCAAGATGTTTGCATTTCTCGTGTTGAATGAGCTGAAGTCCTGGTCTGATGAAAAAAATGGGCTGCAAAGTGATCCGATTGGCTTTAGGAAGGGACTGGCCACTACACTTGTGGCAGTCGCATTAGGAAGGGAGTGGGCCCTACACCTGTGGGGGACGCTTTGGGAAGGCAGTGGGCACTACACCTGTGAGGGTCGCATTAGGAAGGGAGTGGCCACTACACTTGTGGAAGTCGCTTTAGGAAGGGAGTGGGTACTACACCTGTGGAGGTCACTTTAGGAAGGGAGTGGCTACTACACTTGTGGAAGTCGCATTAGGAAGGGAGAGGGCCTTACACCTATGGGGTCGCTTTCGGAAGGGAGTGGCTACTACACCTGTGGAGGTCGCTTTAGGAAGGGAGTGGCTACTACACCTGTGGAGGTCGCTTTAGGAAGGGAGTGGGCACTACACCTGTGGGGATGTCTTTAGGAAGGGAGTGGGCACTACACTTGTGGAAGTCGCATTAGGAAGGGAGAGGGCTCTACACCTGTGGGGGTCACTTTAGGAAGGGAGTGGCCACTACACCTGTGGAGGTCGCTTTAGGAAGGGAGTGGCCACTACACTTGTGGGGGTCACTTTAGGAAGGGAGTGGCCACTACACTCGTGGGGGTCGCTTTAGGAAAGCAATGGGCACTTCACCTGTGGGGGTCGCTTTAGGAAGGGAGTGGCCACTAAACCTGTGGAGGTTGCTTTAGGAAGGGTGTGGCTACTACACTTCTGGGCGGTCGCTTTAGGAAGGTAGTGGCCACTACGCCTGTGGTGGTCGCTTTAGGAAGGGAGTGGGCACTACACTTGTGTGGGTCGCTATAGGAAGGGAGTGGACAATACACCTGTAGGGGCTGCTTTAGGAAGCGAGTGGGCACTACACCTGTGGGGTTTGCTTTAGGAAGGGAGTGGCCACTACACTTGTGGGAGTCGCTTTAGGAAGGGAGTGGCCACTACACTTGTGGAGGTCGTTTTAGGAAGGGAGTGGACACTACACCTGTAGGGGCTGCTTTAGGAAGGGAGTGGGCACTACACCTGTGGGGGTTGCTTTAGGAAGGGAGTGGCCAATACACCTGTGGGGTCGCTTTAGTAAGGGAGTGGCCACTACACCTGTGGGGTTGCTTTTGGAAGGGAATGGCCACTACACCACTGGGGGTCGCTTTAGGAAGGGAGTGGGCACTACGCCTGTGGGGGTCGCTTTAGGAAGTGAGTGGCCACTACACCTGTGGGGTTGCTTTAGGAAGGGAGTGGCCACTACACCAGTGGGGGTCGCTTTATGAAGGGAGTGGGCACTACGCCTGTTGGGGTCACTTTAGGAAGGGAGTGGGCACTACACCTGTGAGGGTCGCATTAGGAAGGGAGTGGGCACTACACCTGTGGGGATCTCTTTAGGAAGGGAGTGGGCACTACACTTGTGGGGTTCACTTTAGGAAGGGAGTGGGCACTACACTTGTGGGGGTCGCTTTAGGAAGGGAGTGGCCACTACACCTGTGGAGCTCGCTTTAGTAAGGGAGTGGCCATTACACCAGTGGGGGCCGCTTTAGGAAGGGAGTGGGCACTATGCCTGTTGGGGTCGCTTTAGGAAGGGAGTGGGCACTACACCTGTGAGGGTCGCATTAGGAAGGGAGTGGGCCCTACACCTGTGGGGATCTCTTTAGGAAGGGAGTGGGCACTACACTTGTGAGGGTCCCTTTAGGAAGGGAGTGGGCACTACACTTGTGGGGGTCGCTTTAGGAAGGGAGTGGCCACTACACTTGTGGGGGTCGCTTTAGGAAAGCAATGGGCACTTCACCTGTGGGGGTCGCTTTAGGAAGGGAGTGGCCACTAAACCTGTGGAGGTTGCTTTAGGAAGGGTGTGGCTACTACACTTCTGGGCGGTCGCTTTAGGAAGGTAGTGGCCACTATGCCTGTGGTGGTCGCTTTAGGAAGGGAGTGGGCACTACACTTGTGGGGGTCGCTTTAGGAAGGGAGTGGACAATACACCTGTAGGGGCTGCTTTAGGAAGCGAGTGGGCACTACACCTGTGGGGGTTGTTTTAGGAAGGGAGTGGCCAATATACCTGTGGGGCCGTTTTAGTAAGGGAGTGGTCACTACACCTGTGGGGTCACTTTAGGAAGGGAGTGGCCACTACACATGTGGGGGTCGCATTAGGAAGGGTGTGGGCACTACGCCTGTTGGGGTCACTTTAGGAAGGGAGTGGGCACTACATCTGTGAGGGTCGCATTAGGAAGGGAGTGGACACTACACTTGTGGAAGTCGCATTAGGAATGGAGTGGGCACTACACCTGTGGGGATGTCTTTAGGAAGGGAGTGGGCACTACACTTGTGGGGGAAGTGTTAGGAAGGGAGTGGGCATGACACCTGCGGGGGTCGCTTTAGGAAAGGAGTGGGCACTACACTTGTGGGGGTCGCTTTAGGAAGGGAGTGGGCCCTACACCTGTGGGGGTTGCTTTAGGAAGTGAGTGGCCACTACACTTGTGGGGGTCGCTTTAGGAAAGCAATGGGCACTTCACCTGTGGGGGTCATTTTAGGAAGGGAGTGGCCACTAAACCTGTGGCGGTTGCTTTAGGAAGGGTGTGGCTACTACACTTCTGGGCGGTCGCTTTAGGAAGGTAGTGGCCACTACGCCTGTGGTGGTCGCTTTAGGAAGGGAGTGGGCACTACACTTGTGGGGGTCGCTTTAGGAAGGGAGCGGACAATACACCTGTAGGGGCTGCTTTAGGAAGAAAGTGGGCACTACACCTGTGGGGGTTGCTTTAGGAAGGGAGTGGCCAATACACCTGTGGGGTCGCTTTAGTAAGGGAGTGGTCACTACACCTGTGGGGTCGCTTTAGGAAGGGAGTGGCCACTACACATATGGGGGTCGCATTAGGAAGGGTGTGGGCACTACGCCTGTTGGGGTCACTTTAGGAAGGGAGTGGGCACTACGCCTGTGAGGGTCGCATTAGGAAGGGAGTGGACACTACACTTGTGGAAGTCGCATTAGGAATGGAGTGGGCACTACACCTGTGGGGATGTCTTTAGGAAGGGAGTGGGCACTACACTTGTGGGGGACGTGTTAGGAAGGGAGTGGGAACGACACCTGTGGGGTTCGCTTTAGGAAGGGAGTGGGCACTACACTTGTGGGGGTCGCTTTAGGAAGGGAGTGGGCCCTGCACCTGTGGGGGTTGCTTTAGGAAGGGAGTGGCCACTACACTTGTGGGGGTCGCTTTAGGAAGGGAATGGGCAATAAACCTGTGGGGGTCGCTTTAGGAAGGGTGTGGCTACTACACTTCTGGCGGGTCACTTTAGGGAGGTAGTGGCCTCTATGTCTGTGGTGGTCACTTTAGGAAGGGAGTGGGCACTACACTTGTGGGGGTCGCTTTAGGAAGGGAGTGGACACTACACCTGTAGGGGCTGCTTTAGGAAGGGAGTGGGCACTACAGCTGTGGGGGTTGCTTTAGGAAGGGAGTGGCCAATACACCTATGGGGTCGCTTTAGTAAGGGAGTGGCCACTACACCTGTGGGGTCGCTTTAGGAAGGGAGTGGCCACTACACCTGTGGCAGTCGCTTTAGGAAGGGAGTGGCCACTATGCTTGTGGGGGTCACTTTAGGAAGGGAGTGGCCACTACACCTGGGGGGGTCGCTTTAGGAAGGGAGTGCACACTACACCTGTAGGGGCTGCTTTAGGAAGGGAGTGGGCACTACACGTGTGAAGGGGGTTCCTTTAGGAAGGGAGTGGCCAATACACCTGTGGGACGCTTTTGTAAGGGAGTTGACACTACACCTGTGGGGTCGCTTTATGAAGGGAGTGGCCACTACGCCTGTTGGGGTCACTTTAGGAAGGGAGTGGGCACTACACCTGTGAGGGTCATATTAGGAAGGGAGTCGACACTACACTTGTAGAAGTCGCTTTAGGAAGGGAGTGGGCACTACACTTGTGTGGGACGTGTTAGGAAGGGAGTGGGCACGACACCTGCAGGGGTCGCTTTAGGAAGCGAGTGGGCACTACACTTGTGGGGGTTGCATTAGGAAGGGAGTGTGCCCTGCACCTGTGGGGGTTGCTTTAGGAAGGGAGTGGCCACTACACTTGTGGGGGTCGCTTTAGGAAGGGAATGGGCACTACACCTGTGGGGGTCTGTTTAAGAAGGGAGTGGCCACTACACCTGTGGAGGTCGCTTTAGGAAGAGTGTGGCTACTACACTTCTGGGGGGTCGCTTTAGGAAGGTAGTGGCCACAACACCTGTGGTGGTCGCTTTAGGAAAAGAGTGGGCACTACACTTGTGAGGGTCGTTTTAGGAAGGGAGTGGACACTACACCTGTATGGGCTGCTTTAGGAAGGGAGTGGGCACTACACCTGTGGGGTTTGATTTAGGAAGGGAATGGCCAATACACCAGTGGGGTCACTTTAGTAAGGGAGTGGCCACTACACCTGTGGGGTCGCTTTAGGATGGGAGTGGCCACTACACCTGTGGGGGTCGCTTTAGGAAGGGAGTGGGCACTACGCCTGTGGGGGTTGCTTTAGGAAGGGAGTGGCCACTACACCTGTGGGGGTCGCTTTAGGAAGGGAGTGGGCACTACACCTGTGAGGGTCGCATTAGGAAGGGAGTGGACACTACATTTGTGTAAGTCGCATTAGGAAGTGAGTGGGCACTACACCTGTGGGGATCTCTTTAGGAAGGGAGTGGGCACTACACTTTTGGGGGTCTCGTTAGGAAGGGAGTGGGCACAACACTTGTGGGGGTCGCTTTAGGAAGGGAGTGGGCACTACACCTGTGGGGTTCGGTTTAGGAACAGAGTGGCCACTACACTTGTGGGGGTCGCTTTAGGAAGGTAGTGGCCACTCCGCCTGTGGTGGTCGCTTAAGGAAGGGAGTGGCGACTACACCTGTGGGGGGTCGCTTTGGGAAGGGAGTGGCCACTACACCTGTGGGGGTCACTTTAGGAAGGGAGTGGTCACTACGCCTGTGGGGGTTGCTTTAGGAAGGGAGTGGGCACTACACCTGTGGGGGTTGCTTTAGGAAAGGAGTGGCCACTACACTTGTGGGGGTCGCTTTAGGAAGGTAGTGGCCACTACGCGTGTGGTGGTCGCTTAAGGAAGGGAGTGGGCACAACACTTGTGGGGGTCACGTTAGGAAGGGAGTGGGCACTACACCTGTGGGGATGTCTTTAGGAAGGGAGTGGGCACTACACTTGTGGGGGACGTGTTAGGAAGGGAGTGGGAACGACACCTGTGGGGGTTGCTTTAGGAAGGGAGTGGGCACTACACTTGTGGGGGTCACTTTAGGAAGGGAGTGGGCCCTGCACCTGTGGGGGTTGCTTTAGGAAGGGAGTGGCCACTACACTTGTGGGGGTCGCTTTAGGGAGGGAATGGGCACTAAACCTGTGGGGGTCGCTTTAGGAAGGGAGTGGCCACTACACCTGTGGGGGTTGCTTTAGGAAGGTAGTGGCCACTATATCTGTGGTGGTCACTTTAGGAAGGGAGTGGGCACTACACTAGTGGGGGTCGCTTTAGGAAGGGAGTGGACACTACACCTGTAGGGGCTGCTTTAGGAAGGGAGTGGGCACTACACCTGTGTGGTTGCTTTAGGTAGGGAGTGGCCAATACACCTATGGGGTCGCTTTAGGAAGGGAGTCGACACTACACCTGTAGGGGCTGCTTTAGGAAGGGAGTGGGCACTACACCTGTGAAGGGGGTTCCTTTAGGAAGGGAGTGGCCAATACACCTGTGGGACGCTTTTGTAAGGGAGTGGCCACTACACCTGTGGGGTCGCTTTATGAAGGGAGTGGCCACTACGCCTGTTGGGGTCACTTTAGGAAGGGAGTGGGCACTACACCTGTGAGGGTCATATTAGGAAGGGAGTCGACACTACACTTGTAGAAGTCACTTTAGGAAGGGGGTGGGCACTACACTTGTGTGGGACGTGTTAGGAAGGGAGTGGGCACGACACCTGCGGGGGTCGCTTTAGGAAGGGAGTGGGCACTACACTTGTGGGGGTCGCTTTAGGAAGGGAGTGGCCGCTACACTTGTGGGGGTCGCTTTAGGAAGGGTGTGGCCACTACACCTGTGGAGGTCGCATTAGGAAGGGAGTGGACACTACACCTGTGGGGATCTCTTTAGGAAGGGAGTGGGCACTACGCTTGTGGGGGTCACTTTAGGAAGGGAGTGGGCACTACACGTGTGGGGGTCGCTTTAGGAAGGGAGTGGCCACTACACCTGTGGAGGTCGCTTTAGTAAGGGAGTGCCCACTACACCAGTGGGGGTCGCTTTAGGAAGGGAGTAGGCACTATGCCTGTTGGGGTCGCTTTAGGAAGGGTGTGGGCACTACACCTGTGAGGGTCGCATTAGGAAGGGAGTGGGCCCTACACCTGTGGGGATCTCTTTAGGAAGGGAGTGGGCACTACACTTGTGAGGGTCACTTTAGGAAGGGAGTGGGCACTACACTTGTGGGGGTCGCTTTAGGAAGGGAGTGGGCCCTACACCTGTGGGGGTTGCTTTAGGAAGTGAGTGGCCACTACACTTGTGGGGGTCGCTTTAGGAAAGCAATGGGCACTTCACCTGTGGGGGTCGCTTTAGGAAGAGAGTGGCCACTAAACCTGTGGAGGTTGCTTTAGGAAGGGTGTGGCTACTACACTTCTGGGGGTCGCTTTAGGAAGGTAGTGGCCACTATGCATGTGGTGGTCGCTTTAGGAAGGGAGTGGGCACTACACTTTTGGGGGTCGCTTTAGGAAGGGAGTGGACAATACACCTGTAGGGGCTGCTTTAGGAAGCGAGTGGGCACTACACCTGTGGGGGTGGCTTTAGGAAGGGAGTGGCCAATACACCTGTGGGGTCGCTTTAGTAAGGGAGTGGTCACTCCACCTGTGGGGTCACTTTAGGAAGGGAGTGGCCACTACACATGTGGGGGTCGCATTAGGAAGGGTGTGGGCACTACGCCTGTTGGGGTCACTTTAGGAAGGGAGTGGGCACTACACCTGTGAGGGTCGCATTAGGAAGGGAGTGGACACTACACTTGTGGAAGTCGCATTAGGAATGGAGTGGGCACTACACCTGTGGGGATGTCTTTAGGAAGGGAGTGGGCACTACACTTGTGGCGGACGTGTTAGGAAGGGAGTGGGCATGACACCTGCGGGGGTCGCTTTAGGAAAGGAGTGGGCACTACACTTGTGGGGGTCGCTTTAGGAAGGGAGTGGGCCCTACACCTGTGGGGGTTGCTTTAGGAAGTGAGTGGCCACTACACTTGTGGGGGTCGCTTTAGGAAAGCAATGGGCACTTCACCTGTGGGGGTCGCTTTAGGAAGGGAGTGGCCACTAAACCTGTGGAGGTTGCTTTAAGAAGAGTGTGGCTACTACACTTCTGGGCGGTCGCTTTAGGAAGGTAGTGGCCACTACGCCTGTGGTGGTCGCTTTAGGAAGGGAGTGGGCACTACACTTGTGGGGGTCGCTTTAGGAAGGGAGCGGACAATACACCTGTAGGGGCTGCTTTAGGAAGCAAGTGGGCACTACACCTGTGGGGGTTGCTTTAGGAAGGGAGTTGCCAATACACCTGTGGGGTCGCTTTAGTACGGGAATGGTCACTACACCTGTGGAGTCGCTTTAGCAAGGGAGTGGCCACTACACATATGGGGGTCGCATTAGGAAGGGTGTGGGCACTACGCCTGTTGGGGTCACTTTAGGAAGGGAGTGGGCACTACACCGGTGAGGGTCGCATTAGGAAGGGAGTGGACACTACACTTGTGGAAGTCGCATTAGGAATGGAGTGGGCACTACACCTGTGGGGATGTCTTTAGGAAGGGAGTGGGCACTACACTTGTGGGGAACGTGTTAGGAAGGGAGTAGGAACGACACCTGTGGGGGTCGCTTTAGGAAGGGAGTGGGCACTACACTTGTGAGGGTCACTTCAGGAAAGGAGTGGGCACTACACTTGTGGGGGTCGCTTTAGGAAGGGAGTGGGCCCTACACCTGTGGGGGTTGCTTTAGGAAGTGAGTGGCCACTACACTTGTGGGGTTCGCTTTAGGAAAGCAATGGGCACTTCACCTGTGGGGGTCGCTTTAGGAAGAGAGTGGCCACTAAACCTGTGGAGGTTGCTTTAGGAAGGGTGTGGCTACTACACTTCTGGGCGGTCGCTTTAGGAAGGTAGTGGCCACTATGCCTGTGGTGGTCGCTTTAGGAAGGGAGTGGGCACTACACTTGTGGGGGTCGCTTTAGGAAGGGAGTAGACAATACACCTGTAGGGGCTGCTTTAGGAAGCGAGTTGGCACTACACCAGTGGGGGTGGCTTTAAGAAGGGAGTGGCCAATACACCTGTGGGGTCGCTTTAGTAAGGGAGTGGTCACTCCACCTGTGGGGTCACTTTAGGAAGGGAGTGGCCACTACACATGTGGGGGTCGCATTAGGAAGGGTGTGGGCACTACGCCTGTTGGGGTCACTTTAGGAAGGGAGTGGGCACTACACCTGTGAGGGTCGCATTCGGAAGGGAGTGGACACTACACTTGTGGAAGTCGCATTAGGAATGGAGTGGGCACTACACCTGTGGGGATGTCTTTAGGAAGGGAGTGGGCACTACACTTGTGGCGGACGTGTTAGGAAGGGAGTGGGCATGACACCTGCGGGGGTCGCTTTAGGAACGGAGTGGGCACTACACTTGTGGGGGTCGCTTTAGGAAGGGAGTGGGCCCTACACCTGTGGGGGTTGCTTTAGGAAGTGAGTGGCCACTACACTTGTGGGGGTCGCTTTAGGAAAGCAATGGGCACTTCACCTGTGGGGGTCGCTTTAGGAAGGGAGTGGCCACTAAACCTGTGGAGGTTGCTGTAAGAAGGGTGTGGCTACCACACTTCTGGGCGGTCGCTTTAGGAAGGTAGTGGCCACTACGCCTGTGGTGGTCGCTTTAGGAAGGGAGTGGGCACTACACTTGTGGGGGTCGCTTTAGGAAGGGAGCGGACAATACACCTGTAGGGGCTGCTTTAGGAAGTAAGTGGGCACTACACCTGTGTGGGTTGCTTTAGGAATGGAGTTGCCAATACACCTGTGGGGTCGCTTTAGTACGGGAAAGGTCACTACACCTGTGCAGTCGCTTTAGCAAGGGAGTGGCCACTACACATATGGGGGTCGCATTAGGAAGGGTGTGGGCACTCCGCCTGTTGGGGTCACTTTAGGAAGGGAGTGGGCACTACACCTGTGAGGGTCGCATTAGGAAGGGAGTGGACACTATACTTGTGGAAGTCGCATTAGGAATGGAGTGGACACTACACCTGTGGGGATGTCTTTAGGAAGGGAGTGGGCACTACACTTGTGGGGGACGTGTTAGGAAGGGAGTAGGAACGACACCTGTGGGGGTCGCTTTAGGAAGGGAGTGGGCACTACACTTGTGGGGGTCACTTTAGGAAGGGAGTGGGCCCTGCACCTGTGGGGGTAGCTTTAGGAAGGGTGTGGCTACTACACTTCTGGCGGGTCGCGTTAGGGAGGTAGTGGCCACTATGTCTGTGGTGGTCACTTTAGGAAGGGAGTGGGCACTACACTTGTGGGGGTCGCTTTAGGAAGGGAGTGGACACTACACCTGTAGGGGCTGCTTTAGGAAGGGAGTGGGACTACACCTGTGGGGGTTGCTTTAGGAAGGGAGTGGCCAATACACCTGTGGGACGCTTTTGTAAGGGAGTGGCTACTACACCTGTGGGGTCGCTTTATGAAGGGAGTGGCCACTACACCTGTGGGGGTTGCTTTAGGAAGGGAGTGGGCACTATGCCTGTTGGGGTCGCTTTAGGAAGGAAGTGGGCACTACACCTGTGAGGGTCGCATTAGGAAGGGAGTGGGCCCTACACCTGTGGGGATCTCTTTAGGAAGGGAGTGGGCACTACACTTGTGAGGGTCACTTTAGGAAGGGAGTGGGCACTACACTTGTGGGGGTCGCTTTAGGAAGGGAGTGGGCCCTACACCTGTGGGGGTTGCTTTAGGAAGTGAGTGGCCACTACACTTGTGGGGGTCGCTTTAGGAAAGCAATGGGCACTTCACCTGTGGGGGTCGCTTTAGGAAGGGAGTGGCCACTAAACCTGTGGAGGTTGCTTTAGGAAGGGTGTGGCTACTACACTTCTCGGCGGTCGCTTTAGGAAGGTAGTGGCCACTATGCCTGTGGTGGTCGCTTTAGGAAGGGAGTGGGCACTACACTTGTTGGGGTCGCTTTAGGAAGGGAGTGGACAATACACCTGTAGGGGCTGCTTTAGGAAGCGAGTGGGCACTACACCTGTGGGGGTTGCTTTAGGAAGGGAGTGGCCAATACACCTGTGGGGTCGCTTTAGTAAGGGAGTGGTCACTACACCTGTGGGGTCACTTTAGGAAGGGAGTGGCCACTACACATGTGGGGGTCGCATTAGGAAGGGTGTGGGCACTACGTCTGTTGGGGTCACTTTAGGAAGGGAGTGGGCACTACATCTGTGAGGGTCGCATTAGGAAGGGAGTGGACACTACACTTGTGGAAGTCGCATTAGGAATGGAGTAGGCACTACACCTGTGGGGATGTCTTTAGGAATGGAGTGGGCACTACACTTGTGGGGGACGTGTTAGGAAGGGAGTGGGCATGACACCTGCGGGGGTCGCTTTAGGAAAGGAGTGGGCACTACACTTGTGGGGGTCGCTTTAGGAAGTGAGTGGGCCCTACACCTGTGGGGGTTGCTTTAGGAAGTGAGTGGCCACTACACTTGTGGGGGTCGCTTTAGGAAAGCAATGGGCACTTCTCCTGTGGGGGTCGATTTAGGAAGGGAGTGGCCACTAAACCTGTGGCGGTTGCTTTAGGAAGGGTGTGGCTACTACACTTCTGGGCGGTCGCTTTAGGAAGGTAGTGGCCACTACGCCTGTGGTGGTCACTTTAGGAAGGGAGTGGGCACTACACTTGTGGGGGTTGCTTTAGGAAGGGAGCGGACAATACACCTGTAGGGGCTGCTTTAGGAAGAAAGTGGGCACTACACCTGTGGGGGTTGCTTTAGGAAGGGAGTGGCCAATACACCTGTGGGGTCGCTTTAGTAAGGGAGTGGTCACTACACCTGTGGGGTCGCTTTAGGAAGGGAGTGGCCACTACACATATGGGGGTCGCATTAGGAAGGGTGTGGGCACTACGCCTATTGGGGTCACTTTAGGAAGGGAGTGGGCACTACACCTGTGAGGGTCGCATTAGGAAGGGAGTGGACACTACACTTGTGGAAGTCGCATTAGGAATGGAGTGGGCACTACACCTGTGGGGATGTCTTTAGGAAGGGAGTGGGCACTACACTTGTGGGGGACGTGTTAGGAAGGGAGTGGGAACGACATCTGTGGGGGTCGCTTTAGGAAGGGAGTGGGCACTACACTTGTGGGGGTCGCTTTAGGAAGGGAGTGGGCCCTGCACCTGTGGGGGTTGCTTTAGGAAGGGAGTGGCCACTACACTTGTGGGGGTCGCTTTAGGAAGGGAATGGGCACTAAACCTGTGGGGGTCGCTTTAGGAAGGGAGTGGCCACTACACCTGTGGAGGTCGCTTTAGGAAGCGTGTGGCTACTACACTTCTGGCGGGTCGCTTTAGGGAGGTAGTGGCCACTATGTCTGTGGTGGTCACTTTAGGAAGGGAGTGGGCACTATACTTGTGGGGGTCGCTTTAGGAAGGGAGTGGACACTACACCTGTAGAAGCTGCTTTAGGAAGGGAGTGGGCACTACACCTGTGGGGTTTGCTTTAGGAAGGGAGTGGCCAATACACCTATGGGGTCGCTTTAGTAAGGGAGTGGCCACTACACCTGTGGCGTCGCTTTAGGAAGGGAGTGGCCACTACACCTGTGGCAGTCGCTTTAGGAAGGGAGTGGCCACTATGCCTGTGGGGGTCACTTTAGGAAGGGAGTGGCCACTACACCTGGGGGGGTCGCTTTAGGAAGGGAGTGTACACTACACCTGTAGGGGCTGCTTTAGGAAGGGAGTGGGCACTACACCTGTGAAGGGGGTTCCTTTAGGAAGGGAGTGGCCAATACACCTGTGGGACGCTTTTGTAAGGGAGTGGACACTATACCTGTGGGGTTGCTTTATGAAGGGAGTGGCCACTACGCCTGTTGGGGTCACTTTAGGAAGAGAGTGGGCACTACACCTGTGAGGGTCATATTAGGAAGGGAGTCGACACTACACTTGTAGAAGTCGCTTTAGGAAGGGAGTGGGCACTACACTTGTGTGGGACGTGTTAGGAAGGGAGTGGGCACGACACCTGCGGGGGTCGCTTTAGGAAGGGAGTGGGCACTACACTTGTGGGGGTTGCTTTAGTAAGGGAGTGTGCCCTGCACCTGTGGGGGTTGCTTTAGGAAGGGAGTGGCCACCACACTTGTGGGGGTCGCTTTAGGTAGGGAATGGGCACTACACCTGTGGGGGTCGCTTTAAGAAGGGAGTGGCCACTACACCTGCGGAGGTCGCTTTAGGAAGAGTGTGGCTACTACACTTCTGGGGGGTCGTTTTAGGAAGGTAGTGGCCACAACACCTGTGGTGGTCGCTTTAGGAAAAGAGTGGGCACTACACTTGTGAGGGTCGTTTTAGGAAGGGAGTGGACACTACACCTGTATGGGCTGCTTTAGGAAGGGAGTGGGCACTACACCTGTGGGGTTTGATTTAGGAAGCGAATGGCCAATACACCAGTGGGGTCACTTTAGTAAGGGAGTGGCCACTACACCTGTGGGGTCACTTTAGGATGGGAGTGGCCACTACACCTGTGGGGGTCGCTTTAGGAAGGGAGTGGGCACTATGCCTGTGGAGGTTGCTTTAGGAAGGGAGTGGCCACTACACCTGTGGGGGTCGCTTTAGGAAGGGAGTGGGCACTACACCTGTGAGGGTCGCATTAGGAAGGGAGTGGACACTACATTTGTGTAAGTCGCATTAGGAAGTGAGTGGGCACTACACCTGTGGAGGTCTCGTTAGGAAGGGAGTGGGCACAACACTTGTGGGGGTCGCTTTAGGAAGGGAGTGGGAACTACACCTGTGGGGTTCGGTTTAGGAACAGAGTGGCCACTACACTTGTGGGGGTAGCTTTAGGAAGGTAGTGGCCACTCCGCCTGTTGTGGTCGCTTAAGGAAGGGAGTGGCGACTACACCTGTGGGGGGTCGTTTTGGGAAGGGAGTGGCCACTACGCCTGTGGGGGTCACTTTAGGAAGGAATGGTCACTACGCCTGTGGGGGTTGCTTTAGGAAGGGAGTGGGCACTACACCAGTGGGGGTCGCTTTAGGAAGGGAGTGGCCACTACACTTGTGGGGGTCGCTTTAGGAAGGTAGTGGCCACTACGCCTGTGGTGGTCGCTTAAGGAAGGGAGTGGGCACAACACTTGTGGGGGTCACGTTAGGAAGGGAGTGGGCACTACACCTGTGGGGATGTCTTTAGGAAGGGAGTGGGCACTACACTTGTGGGGGACGTGTTAGGAAGGGAGTGGGAACAACACCTGTGGGGGTCGCTTTAGGAAGGGAGTGGGCACTACACTTGTGGGGGTCGCTTTAGGAAGGGAATGGGCCCTGCACCTGTGGGGGTTTCTTTAGGAAGGGAGTGGCCACTACACTTGTGGGGGTCGCTTTAGGAAGGGAATGGGCACTAAACCTGTGGGGGTCGCTTTAGGAAGGGAGTGGCCACTACACCTTTGGAGGTCGCTTTAGGAAGGGTGTGACTACTACACTTCTGGCGGGTCGCTTTAGGAAGGTAGTGGCCACTATGACTGTGGTGGTCACTTTAGGAAGGGAGTAGGCACTACACTTGTGGGGGTCACTTTAGGAAGGTAGTGGACACTACCCCTGTAGGGGCTGCTTTAGGAAGGGAGTGGGCACTACACCTGTGGGGTTGCTTTAGGAAGGGAGTGGCCAATACACCTATGCGGTCGCTTTAGTAAGGGAGTGGGCACTACACCTGTGGCGTCGCTTTAGGAAGGGAGTGGCCACTACACCTGTGGCAGTCGCTTTAGGAAGGGAGTGGCCACTATGCCTGTGGGGGTCACTTTAGGAAATGAGTGGCCACTACACCTGGGGGGGTCGCTTTAGGAAGGGAGTGGACACTGCACCTGTAGGGGCTGCTTTAGGAAGGGAGTGGGCACTACACCTGTGAAGGGGGTTCCTTTAGGAAGGGAGTGGCCAATACACCTGTGGGACGCTTTTGTAAGGAAGTGGCCACTACACCTGTGGGGTCGCTTTATGAAGTGAGTGGCCACTACGCCTGTTGGGGTCACTTTAGGAAGGGAGTGGGCACTACACCTGTGAGAGTCATATTAGGAAGGGAGTCGACACTACACTTGTAGAAGTCACTTTAGGAAGGGAGTGGGCACGACACCTGCGGGGGTCGCTTTAGGAAGGGAGTGGGCAGTACACTTGTGGGGGTCGCTTTAGGAAGGGAGTGGCCACTACACTTGTGGGGGTCGCTTTAGGAAGGGTGTGGCCACTACACCT
Organism: Ambystoma mexicanum; assembly: GCF_040938575.1. NCBI lineage: Eukaryota > Metazoa > Chordata > Amphibia > Caudata > Ambystomatidae > Ambystoma > Ambystoma mexicanum. Next base: position 1,531,311,668 of record NC_090937.1, read on the forward strand.
GTGGAGGTCGCATTAGGAAGGGAGTGGACACTACACCTGTGGGGATCTCTTTAGGAAGGGAGTGGGCACTACACTTGTGGGGGTCACTTTAGGAAGGGAGTGGGCACTACACTTGTGGGGGACGCTTTAGGAAGGGAGTGGCCACTACACCTGTGGAGGTCGCTTTAGTAAGGGAGTGGCCACTACACCAGTGGGGGTCGCTTTAGGAAGGGAGTGGGCACTATGCCTGTTGGGGTCGCTTTAGGAAGGGAGTGGGCACTACACCTGTGAGGGTCATATTAGGAAGGGAGTGGGCCCTACACCTGTGGGGATCTCTTTAGGAAGGGAGTGGGCACTACACTTGTGAGGGTCACTTTAGGAAGGGAGTGGGCACTACACTTGTGGGGGTCACTTTAGGAAGGGAGTGGGCCCTACACCTGTGGGGGTTGCTTTAGGAAGTGAGTGGCCACTACACTTGTGGGGGTCGCTTTAGGAAAGCAATGGGCACTTCACCTGTGGGGGTCGCTTTAGAAAGGGAGTGGCCACTAAACCTGTGGAGGTTGCTTTAGGAAGGGTGTGGCTACTACACTTCTGGACGGTCACTTTAGGAAGGTAGTGGCCACTATGCCTGTGGTGGTCGCTTTAGGAAGGGAGTGGGCACTACACTTGTGGGGGTCGCTTTAGGAAGGGAGTGGGCAATACACTTGTGGAAGTCACATTAGGAATGGAGTGGGCACTACACCTGTGGTGATGTCTTTAGGAAGGGAGTGGGCACTACACTTGTGGCGGACGTGTTAGGAAGGGAGTGGGCATGACACCTGCGGGGGTCGCTTTAGGAAAGGAGTGGGCACTACACTTGTGGGGGTCGCTTTAGGAAGGGAGTGAGCCCTACACCTGTGGGGGTTGCTTTAGGAAGTGAGTGGCCACTACACTTGTGGGGGTCGCTTTAGGAAAGCAATGGGCACTTCACCTGTGGGGGTCGCTTTAAGAAGGGAGTGGCCACTAAACCTGTGGAGGTTGCTTTAAGAATGGTGTGGCTACTACACTTCTGGGCGGTCGCTTTAGGAAGGTAGTGGCCACTACGCCTGTGGTGGTCGCTTTAGGAAGGGAGTGGGCACTACACTTGTGGGGCTCGCTTTAGGAAGGGAGCGGACAATACACCTGTAGGGGCTGCTTTAGGAAGCAAGTGGGTACTACACCTGTGGGGGTTGCTTTAGGAAGGGAGTGGCCAATACACCTGTGGGGTCGCTTTAGTAAGGGAGTGGTCACTACACCTGTGGAGTCGCTTTAGCAAGGGAGTGGCCACTACACATATGGGGGTCGCATTAGGAAGGGTGTGGGCACTACGCCTGTTGGGGTCACTTTATGAAGGGAGTGGGCACTACACCTGTGAGGGTCGCATTAGGAAGGGAGTGGACACTACACTTGTGGAAGTCGCATTAGGAATGGAGTGGGCACTACACCTGTGGGGATCTCTTTAGGAAGGGAGTGGGCACTACACTTGTGGGGGACGTGTTAGGAAGGGAGTGGGAACGACACCTGTGGGGGTTGCTTTAGGAAGGGAGTGGGCACTACACTTGTGAGGGTCGCTTTAGGAAGGGAGTGGGCCCTGCACCTGTGGGGGTTGCTTTAGGAAGGGAGTGGCCACTACACTTGTGGGGGTCGCTTTAGGAAGGGAATGGGCACTAAACCTGTGGGGGTTGCTTTAGGAAGGGAGTGGCCACTACACCTGTGGAGGTCGCTTTAGGAAGGGTGTGGCTACGACACTTCTGGCGGGTCGCTTTAGGGAGGTAGTGGCCACTATGTCTGTGGTGGTCACTTTAGGAAGGGAGTGGACACTACACCTGTAGGGGCTGCTTTAGGAAGGGAGTGGGCACTACACCTGTGGGGGTTGCTTTAGGAAGGGAGTGGCCAATACACCTGTGGGACGCTTTTGTAAGGGAGGGGCCACTACACCTGTGGGGGTCGCTTTAGGAGGGGAGTGGCCACTACGCCTGTTGGGGTCACTTTAGGAAGGGAGTGGGCACTACACCTGTGAGGGTCATATTAGGAAGGGAGTCGACACTACACTTGTAGAAGTTTCTTTAGGAAGGGAGTGGGCACTACACTTGTGTGGGACGTGTTAGGAAGGGAGTGGGCACGACACCTGCGGGGGTCGCTTTAGGAAGGGAGTGGGCACTACACTTGTGGGGGTCGCTTTAGGAAGGGAGTGTGCCCTGCACCTGTGGGGGTTGCTTTAGGAAGGGAGTGGCCACTACACTTGTGGGGGCCGCTTTAGGAAGGGAATGGGCACTACACCTGTGGGGGTCGCTTTAGGAAGGGAGTGGCCACTACACCTGTGGAGGTCGCTTTAGGAAGAGTTTGACTACTACACTTCTGGGGGGTTGCTTTAGGAAGGTAGTGGCCACAACACCTGTGGTGGTCGCTTTAGGAAAAGAGTGGGCACTACACTTGTGAGGGTCGCTTTAGGAAGGGAGTGGACACTACATTTGTGGGGTCGCTTTAGGATGGGAGTGGCCACTACATCTGTGGGGTCGCTTTAGGATGGGAGTGGCCAATACAACAGTGGAGTCACTTTAGTAAGGGAGTGGCCACTACATCTGTGGGGTCGCTTTAGGATGGGAGTGGCCAATACACCTGTGGGGGTCGCTTTAGGAAGGGAGTGGGCACTATGCCTGTGGGGGTTGCTTTAGGAAGGGAGTGGCCACTACACCTGTGGGGGTCGCTTTAGGAAGGGAGTGGGCACTACGCCTGTTGGGTTCGCTTTAGGAAGAGAGTGGGCACTACACCTGTGAGGGTCGCATTAGGAAGGGAGTGGACACTACATTTGTGTAAGTCGCATTAGGAAGTGAGTGGGCACTACACCTGTGGGGATCTCTTTAGGAAGGGAGTGGGCACTACACTTGTGGGGGTCTCGTTAGGAAGGGAGTGGGCACAACACTTGTGGGGGTCGCTTTAGGAAGGGAGTGGGCACTACACCTGTGGGGTTCGGTTTAGGAAGGGAGTGGCCACTACACTTGTGGGGGTCGCTTTAGGAAGGTAGTGGTCACTCCGCCTGTGGTGGTCGCTTAAGGAAGGGAGTGGCGACTACACCTGTGGGGTCACTTTAGGAAGGGAGTAGTCACTATGCCTGTGGGGGTTGCTTTAGGAAGGGAGTGGCCACTACACCAATGGGGGTCGCTTTAGGAAGGGAGTGGGCACTACGCCTGTTGGGGTCGCTTTAGGAAGGGAGTGGGCACTACACCTGTGAGGGTCGCATTAGGAATGTTGTGGACAATACACCTGTGGGGATCTCTTTAGGAAGAGAGTGGGCACTACACTTGTGGGGGTCATTTCAGGAAGGGAGTGGGCACCACACTTGTGGGGGTCGCTTTAGGAAGGTAGTGGGCCCTACACCTGTGGGGGTCGCTTTAGGAAGGGAGTGGCCACTACACTTGTGGGGGTCGCTTTAGGAAGTGAATGGGCACTACACCTGTGGGGGTCTCTATAGGAAGGGTGTGGCCACTACACCTGTGGAGGTCGCATTAGGAAGGGAGTGGACACTACACCTGTGGGGATCTCTTTAGGAAGGGAGTGGGCACTACACTTGTGGGGGTCACTTTAGGAAGGGAGTGGGCACTACACTTGTGGGGGTCGCTTTAGGAAAGGAGTGGCCACTACACCTGTGGAGCACGCTTTAGTAAGGGAGTGGCCACTACACCAGTGGGGGTCGCTTTAGGAAGGGAGTGGGCACTATGCCTGTTGGGGTCGCTTTAGGAAGGAAGTGGGCACTACACCTGTGAGGGTCGCATTAGGAAGGGAGTGGGCCCTACACCTGTGGGGCTCTCTTTAGGAAGGGAGTGGGCACTACACTTGTGAGGGTCACTTTAGGAAGGGAGTGGGCACTACACTTGTGGGGGTCGCTTTAGGAAGGGAGTGGGCCCTACACCTGTGCGGGTTGCTTTAGGAAGTGAGTGGCCACTACACTTGTGGGGGTCGCTTTAGGAAAGCAATGGGCACTTCACCTGTGGGGGTCGCTTTAGGAAGGGAGTGGCCACCAAACCTGTGGAGGTTGCTTTAGGAAGGGTGTGGCTACTACACTTCTGGGCGATCGCTTTAGGAAGGTAGTGGCCACTATGCCTGTGGTGGTCGCTTTAGGAAGGGAGTGGGCACTACACTTGTTGGGGTCGCTTTAGGAAGGGAGTGGACAATACACCGGTAGGGGCTGCTTTAGGAAGCGAGTGGGCACTACACTTGTGGGGGTCGCTTTAGGAAGGGAGTGGCCACTACACCTGTGGAGCTCGCTTTAGTAAGGGAGTGGCCACTACACCAGTGGGGGTCGCTTTAGGAAGGGAGTGGGCACTATGCCTGTTGGGGTCGCTTTAGGAAGGAAGTGGGCACTACACCTGTGAGGGTCGCATTAGGAAGGGAGTGGGCCCTACACCTGTGGGGATCTTTTTAGGAAGGGAGTGGGCACTACACTTGTGAGGGTCACTTTAGGAAGGGAGTGGGCACTACACTTGTGGGGGTCGCTTTAGGAAGGGAGTGGGCCCTACACCTGTGGGGGTTGCTTTAGGAAGTGAGTGGCCACTACACTTGTGGGGGTCGCTTTAGGAAAGCAATGGGCACTTCACCTGTGGGGGTCGCTTTAGGAAGGGAGTGGCCACTAAACCTGTGGAGGTTGCTTTAGGAAGGGTGTGGCTACTACACTTCTGGGCGGTCGCTTTAGGAAGGTAGTGGCCACTATGCCTGTGGTGGTCGCTTTAGGAAGGGAGTGAGCACTACACTTGTTGGGGTCGCTTTAGGAAGGGAGTGGACAATACACCGGTAGGGGCTGCTTTAGGAAGTGAGTGGGCACTACACCTGTGGGGGTTGCTTTAGGGAGGGAGTGGCCAATACACCTGTGGGGTCGCTTTAGTAAGGGAGTGGTCACTACACCTGTGGGGTCACTTTAGGAAGGGAGTGGCCACTACACATGTGGGGGTCGCATTAGGAAGGGTGTGGGCACTACGCCTGTTGGGGTCACTTTAGGAAGGGAGTGGGCACTACATCTGTGAGGGTCGCATTAGGAAGGGAGTGGACACTACACTTGTGGAAGTCGCATTAGGAATGGAGTAGGCACTACACCTGTGGGGATGTCTTTAGGAATGGAGTGGGCACTACACTTATGGGGGACGTGTTAGGAAGGGAGTGGGCATGACACCTGCGGGGGTCGCTTTAGGAAAGGAGTGGGCACTACACTTGTGGGGGTCGCTTTAGGAAGGGAGTGGGCCCTACACCTGTGGGGGTTGCTTTAGGAAGTGAGTGGCCACTACACTTGTGGGGGTCGCTTTAGGAAAGCAATGGGCACTTCTCCTGTGGGGGTCGATTTAGGAAGGGAGTGGCCACTAAACCTGTGGCGGTTGCTTTAGGAAGGGTGTGGCTACTCTACTTCTGGGCGGTCGCTTTAGGAAGGTAGTGGCCACTACGCCTGTGGTGGTCGCTTTAGGAAGGGCGTGGGCACTACACCTGTGGGGGTCGCTTTAGGAAGGGAGTGGGCACTACGCCTGTTGGGTTCGCTTTAGGAAGAGAGTGGGCACTACACCTGTGAGGGTCGCATTAGGAAGGGAGTGGACACTACATTTGTGTAAGTCGCATTAGGAAGTGAGTGGGCACTACACCTGTGGGGATCTCTTTAGGAAGGGAGTGGGCACTACACTTGTGGGGGTCTCGTTAGGAAGGGAGTGGGCACAACACTTGTGGGGGTCGCTTTAGGAAGGGAGTGGGCACTACACCTGTGGGGTTCGGTTTAGGAACGGAGTGGCCACTACACTTGTGGGGGTCGCTTTAGGAAGGTAGTGGTCACTCCGCCTGTGGTGGTCGCTTAAGGAAGGGAGTGGCGACTACACCTGTGGGGTCACTTTAGGAAGGGAGTAGTCACTACGCCTGTGGGGGTTGCTTTAGGAAGGGAGTGGCCACTACACCAATGGGGGTCGCTTTAGGAAGGGAGTGGGCACTAGGCCTGTTGGCGTCACTTTAGGAAGGGAGTGGGCACTACACCTGTGAGGGTCGCATTAGGAATGTAGTGGACAATACACCTGTGGGGATCTCTTTAGGAAGAGAGTGGGCACTACACTTGTGGGGGTCACTTTAGGAAGGGAGTGGGCACCACACTTGTGGGGGTCGCTTTAGGAAGGTAGTGGGCCCTACACCTGTGGGGGTCGCTTTAGGAAGGGAGTGGCCACTACACTTGTGGGGGTCGCTTTAGGAAGTGAATGGGCACTACACCTGTGGGGGTCTCTATAGGAAGGGTGTGGCCACTACACCTGTGGAGGTCGCATTAGGAAGGGAGTGGACACTACACCTGTGGGGATCTCTTTAGGAAGGGAGTGGGCACTACACCTGTGGGGGTCACTTTAGGAAGGGAGTGGGCACTACACTTGTGGGGGTCGCTTTAGGAAGGGAGTGGCCACTACACCTGTGGAGCTCGCTTTAGTAAGGGAGTGGCCACTACACCAGTGGGGGTCGCTTTAGGAAGGGAGTGGGCACTATGCCTGTTGGGGTCGCTTTAGGAAGGAAGTGAGCACTACACCTGTGAGGGTCGCATTAGGAAGGGAGTGGGCCCTACACCTGTGGGGATCTCTTTAGGAAGGGAGTGGGCACTACACTTGTGAGGGTCACTTTAGGAAGGGAGTGGGCACTACACTTGTGGGGGTCGCTTTAGGAAGGGAGTGGGCCCTACACCTGTGGGGGTTGCTTTAGGAAGTGAGTGGCCACTACACTTGTGGGGGTCGCTTTAGGAAAGCAATGGGCACTTCACCTGTGGGGGTCGCTTTAGGAAGGGAGTGGCCACTAAACCTGTGGAGGTTGCTTTAGGAAGGGTGTGGCTACTACACTTCTGGGCGGTCGCTTTAGGAAGGTAGTGGCCACTATGCCTGTGGTGGTCGCTTTAGGAAGGGAGTGGGCACTACACTTGTTGGGGTCGCTTTAGGAAGGGAGTGGACAATACACCGGTAGGGGCTGCTTTAGGAAGCGAGTGGGCACTACACCTGTGGGGGTTGCTTTAGGAAGGGAGTGGCCAATACACCTGTGGGGTCGCTTTAGTAAGGGAGTGGTCACTACACCTGTGGGGTCACTTTAGGAAGGGAGTGGCCACTACACATGTGGGGGTCGCATTAGGAAGGGTGTGGGCACTACGCCTGTTGGGGTCACTTTAGGAAGGGAGTGGGCACTACATCTGTGAGGGTCGCATTAGGAAGGGAGTGGACACTACACTTGTGGAAGTCGCATTAGGAATGGAGTAGGCACTACACCTGTGGGGATGTCTTTAGGAATGGAGTGGGCACTACACTTGTGGGGGACGTGTTAGGAAGGGAGTGGGCATGACACCTGCGGGGGTCGCTTTAGGAAAGGAGTGGGCACTACACTTGTGGGGGTCGCTTTAGGAAGGGAGTGGGCCCTACACCTCTGGGGGTTGCTTTAGGAAGTGAGTGGCCACTACACTTGTGGGGGTCGCTTTAGGAAAGCAATGGGCACTTCTCCTGTGGGGGTCGATTTAGGAAGGGAGTGGCCACTAAACCTGTGGCGGTTGCTTTAGGAAGGGTGTGGCTACTCTACTTCTGGGCTGTCGCTTTAGGAAGGTAGTGGCCACTACGCCTGTGGTGGTCGCTTTAGGAAGGGCGTGGGCACTACACTTGTGGGGGTTGCTTTAGGAAGGGAGCGGACAATACACCTGTAGGGGCTGCTTTAGGAAGGGAGTGGCCACTAAACCTGTGGCGGTTGCTTTAGGAAGGGTGTGGCTACTACACTTCTGGGCGGTCGCTTTAGGAAGGTAGTGGCCACTACGCCTGTGGTGGTCACTTTAGGAAGGGAGTGGGCACTACACTTGTGGGGGTTGCTTTAGGAAGGGAGTGGACAATACACCTGTAGGGGCTGCTTTAGGAAGAAAGTGGGCACTACACCTGTGGGGGTTGCTTTAGGAAGGGAGTGGCCAATACACCTGTGGGGTCGCTTTAGTAAGGGAGTGGTCACTACACCTGTGGGGTCGCTTTAGGAAGGGAGTGGCCACTACACATATGGGGGTCGCATTAGGAAGGGTGTGGGCACTACGCCTATTGGGGTCACTTTAGGAAGGGAGTGGGCACTACACCTGTGAGGGTCGCATTAGGAAGGGAGTGGACACTACACTTGTGGAAGTCGCATTAGGAATGGAGTGGGCACTACACCTGTGGGGATGTCTTTAGGAAGGGAGTGGGCACTACACTTGTGGGGGACGTGTTAGGAAGGGAGTGGGAACGACACCTGTGGGGGTCGCTTTAGGAAGGGAGTGGGCACTACACTTGTGGGGGTCGCTTTAGGAAGGGAGTGGGCCCTGCACCTGTGGGGGTTGCTTTAGGAAGGGAGTGGCCACTACACTTGTGGGGGTCGCTTTAGGAAGGGAATGGGCACTAAACCTGTGGGGGTCGCTTTAGGAAGGGAGTGGCCACTACACCTGTGGAGGTCGCTTTAGGAAGCGTGTGGCTACTACCCTTCTGGCGGGTCGCTTTAGGGAGGTAGTGGCCACTATGTCTGTGGTGGTCACTTTAGGAAGGGAGTGGGCACTATACTTGTGGGGGTCGCTTTAGGAAGGGAGTGGACACTACACCTGTAGAGGCTGCTTTAGGAAGGGAGTGGGCACTACACCTGTGGGGTTTGCTTTAGGAAGGGAGTGGCCAATACACCTATGGGGTCGCTTTAGTAAGGGAGTGGCCACTACACCTGTGGGGTCGCTTTAGGAAGGGAGTGGCCACTACACCTGTGGCAGTCGCTTTAGGAAGGTAGTGGCCACTATGCCTGTGGGGGTCACTTTAGGAAGGGAGTGGCCACTACACCTGGGGGGGTCGCTTTAGGAAGGGAGTGTACACTACACCTGTAGGGGCTGCTTTAGGAAGGGAGTGGGCACTACACCTGTGAAGGGGGTTCCTTTAGGAAGGGAGTGGCCAATACACCTGTGGGACGCTTTTGTAAGGGAGTGGATACTATACCTGTGGGGTTGCTTTATGAAGGGAGTGGCCACTACGCCTGTTGGGGTCACTTTAGGAAGAGAGTGGGCACTACACCTGTGAGGGTCATATTAGGAAGGGAGTCGACACTACACTTGTAGAAGTCGCTTTAGGAAGGGAGTGGGCACTACACTTGTGTGGGACGTGTTAGGAAGGGAGTGGGCACGACACCTGCGGGGGTCGCTTTAGGAAGGGAGTGGGCACTACACTTGTGGGGGTTGCTTTAGGAAGGGAGTGTGCCCTGCACCTGTGGGGGTTGCTTTAGGAAGGGAGTGGCCACTACACTTGTGGGGGTCGCTTTAGGAAGGGAATGGGCACTACACCTGTGGGGATGTCTTTAGGAATGGAGTGGGCACTACACTTGTGGGGGACGTGTTAGGAAGGGAGTGGGCATGACACCTGCGGGGGTCGCTTTAGGAAAGGAGTGGGCACTACACTTGTGGGGGTCGCTTTAGGAAGGGAGTGGGCCCTACACCTGTGGGGGTTGCTTTAGGAAGTGAGTGGCCACTACACTTGTGGGGGTCGCTTTAGGAAAGCAATGGGCACTTCTCCTGTGGGGGTCGATTTAGGAAGGGAGTGGCCACTAAACCTGTGGCGGTTGCTTTAGGAAGGGTGTGGCTACTCTACTTCTGGGCTGTCGCTTTAGGAAGGTAGTGGCCACTACGCCTGTGGTGGTCGCTTTAGGAAGGGCGTGGGCACTACACTTGTGGGGGTTGCTTTAGGAAGGGAGCGGACAATACACCTGTAGGGGCTGCTTTAGGAAGGGAGTGGCCACTAAACCTGTGGCGGTTGCTTTAGGAAGGGTGTGGCTACTACACTTCTGGGCGGTCGCTTTAGGAAGGTAGTGGCCACTACGCCTGTGGTGGTCACTTTAGGATGGGAGTGGGCACTACACTTGTGGGGGTTGCTTTAGGAAGGGAGTGGACAATACACCTGTAGGGGCTGCTTTAGGAAGAAAGTGGGCACTACACCTGTGGGGGTTGCTTTAGGAAGGGAGTGGCCAATACACCTGTGGGGTCGCTTTAGTAAGGGAGTGGTCACTACACCTGTGGGGTCGCTTTAGGAAGGGAGTGGCCACTACACATATGGGGGTCGCATTAGGAAGGGTGTGGGCACTACGCCTATTGGGGTCACTTTAGGAAGGGAGTGGGCACTACACCTGTGAGGGTCGCATTAGGAAGGGAGTGGACACTACACTTGTGGAAGTCGCATTAGGAATGGAGTGGGCACTACACCTGTGGGGATGTCTTTAGGAAGGGAGTGGGCACTACACTTGTGGGGGACGTGTTAGGAAGGGAGTGGGAACGACACCTGTGGGGGTCGCTTTAGGAAGGGAGTGGGCACTACACTTGTGGGGGTCGCTTTAGGAAGGGAGTGGGCCCTGCACCTGTGGGGGTTGCTTTAGGAAGGGAGTGGCCACTACACTTGTGGGGGTCGCTTTAGGAAGGGAATGGGCACTAAACCTGTGGGGGTCGCTTTAGGAAGGGAGTGGCCACTACACCTGTGGAGGTCGCTTTAGGAAGCGTGTGGCTACTACCCTTCTGGCGGGTCGCTTTAGGGAGGTAGTGGCCACTATGTCTGTGGTGGTCACTTTAGGAAGGGAGTGGGCACTATACTTGTGGGGGTCGCTTTAGGAAGGGAGTGGACACTACACCTGTAGAGGCTGGTTTAGGAAGGGAGTGGGCACTACACCTGTGGGGTTTGCTTTAGGAAGGGAGTGGCCAATACACCTATGGGGTCGCTTTAGTAAGGGAGTGGCCACTACACCTGTGGGGTCGCTTTAGGAAGGGAGTGGCCACTACACCTGTGGCAGTCGCTTTAGGAAGGTAGTGGCCACTATGCCTGTGGGGGTCACTTTAGGAAGGGAGTGGCCACTACACCTGGGGGGGTCGCTTTAGGAAGGGAGTGTACACTACACCTGTAGGGGCTGCTTTAGGAAGGGAGTGGGCACTACACCTGTGAAGGGGGTTCCTTTAGGAAGGGAGTGGCCAATACACCTGTGGGACGCTTTTGTAAGGGAGTGGACACTATACCTGTGGGGTTGCTTTATGAAGGGAGTGGCCACTACGCTTGTTGGGGTCACTTTAGGAAGAGAGTGGGCACTACACCTGTGAGGGTCATATTAGGAAGGGAGTCGACACTACACTTGTAGAAGTCGCTTTAGGAAGGGAGTGGGCACTACACTTGTGTGGGACGTGTTAGGAAGGGAGTGGGCACGACACCTGCGGGGGTCGCTTTAGGAAGGGAGTGGGCACTACACTTGTGGGGGTTGCTTTAGGAAGGGAGTGTGCCCTGCACCTGTGGGGGTTGCTTTAGGAAGGGAGTGGCCACTACACTTGTGGGGGTCGCTTTAGGAAGGGAATGGGCACTACACCTGTGGGGGTCGCTTTAAGAAGGGAGTGGCCACTACACCTGTGGAGGTCGCTTTAGGAAGAGTGTGGCTACTACACTTCTGGGGGGTCGTTTTAGGAAGGTAGTGGCCACAACACCTGTGGTGGTCGCTTTAGGAAAAGAGTGGGCACTACACTTGTGAGGGTCGTTTTAGGAAGGGAGTGGACACTACACCTGTATGGGCTGCTTTAGGAAGGGAGTGGGCACTACACCTGTGGGGTTTGATTTAGGAAGCGAATGGCCAATACACCAGTGGGGTCACTTTAGTAAGGGAGTGGCCACTACACCTGTGGGGTCACTTTAGGATGGGAGTGGCCACTACACCTGTGGGGGTCGCTTTAGGAAGGGAGTGGGCACTATGCCTGTGGAGGTTGCTTTAGGAAGGGAGTGGCCACTACACCTGTGGGGGTCGCTTTAGGAAGGGAGTGGGCACTACACCTGTGAGGGTCGCATTAGGAAGGGAGTGGACACTACATTTGTGTAAGTCGCATTAGGAAGTGAGTGGGCACTACACCTGTGGAGGTCTCGTTAGGAAGGGAGTGGGCACAACACTTGTGGGGGTCGCTTTAGGAAGGGAGTGGGCACTACACCTGTGGGGTTCGGTTTAGGAACAGAGTGGCAACTACACTTGTGGGGGTAGCTTTAGGAAGGTAGTGGCCACTCCGCCTGTGGTGGTCGCTTAAGGAAGGGAGTGGCGACTACACCTGTGGGGGGTCGTTTTGGGAAGGGAGTGGCCACTACGCCTGTGGGGGTCACTTTAGGAAGGAATGGTCACTACGCCTGTGGGGGTTGCTTTAGGAAGGGAGTGGGCACTACACCAGTGGGGGTCACTTTAGGAAGGGAGTGGCCACTACACTTGTGGGGGTCGCTTAAGGAAGGGAGTGGGCACAACACTTGTGGGGGTCACGTTAGGAAGGGAGTGGGCACTACACCTGTGGGGATGTCTTTAGGAAGGGAGTGGGCACTACACTTGTGGGGGACGTGTTAGGAAGGGAGTGGGAACAACACCTGTGGGGGTCGCTTTAGGAAGGGAGTGGGCACTACACTTGTGGGGGTCGCTTTAGGAAGGGAATGGGCCCTGCACCTGTGGGGGTTGCTTTAGGAAGGGAGTGGCCACTACACTTGTGGGGGTCGCTTTAGGAAGGGAATGGGCACTAAACCTGTGGGGGTCGCTTTAGGAAGGGAGTGGCCACTACACCTGTGGATGTCGCTTTAGGAAGGGTGTGGCTACTACACTTCTGGCGGGTCGCTTTAGGAAGGTAGTGGCCACTATGTCTGTGGTGGTCACTTTAGGAAGGGAGTAGGCACTACACTTGTGGGGGTCACTTTAGGAAGGGAGTGGACACTACCCCTGTAGGGGCTGCTTTAGGAAGGGAGTGGGCACTACACCTGTGGGGTTGCTTTAGGAAGGGAGTGGCCAATACACCTATGCGGTCGCTTTAGTAAGGGAGTGGGCACTACACCTGTGGCGTCGCTTTAGGAAATGAGTGGCCACTACACCTGGGGGGGTCGCTTTAGGAAATGAGTGGCCACTACACCTGGGGGGGTCGCTTTAGGAAGGGAGTGGACACTGCACCTGTAGGGGCTGCTTTAGGAAGGGAGTGGGCACTACACCTGTGAAGGGGGTTCCTTTAGGAAGGGAGTGGCCAATACACCTGTGGGACGCTTTTGTAAGGAAGTGGCCACTACACCTGTGGGGTCGCTTTATGAAGTGAGTGGCCACTACGCCTGTTGGGGTCACTTTAGGAAGGGAGTGGGCACTACACCTGTGAGAGTCATATTAGGAAGGGAGTCGACACTACACTTGTAGAATTCACTTTAGGAAGGGAGTGGGCACGACACCTGCGGGGGTCACTTTAGGAAGGGAGTGGGCAGTACACTTGTGGGGGTCGCTTTAGGAAGGGAGTGGCCACTACACTTGTGGGGGTCGCTTTAGGAAGGGTGTGGCCACTACACCTGTGGAGGTCGCATTAGGAAGGGAGTGGACACTACACCTGTGGGGATCTCTTTAGGAAGGGAGTGGGCACTACACTTGTGGGGGTCACTTTAGGAAGGGAGTGGGCACTACACTTGTGGGGGACGCTTTAGGAAGGGAGTGGCCACTACACCTGTGGAGGTCGCTTTAGTAAGGGAGTGGCCACTACACCAGTGGGGGTCGCTTTAGGAAGGGAGTGGGCACTATGCCTGTTGGGGTCGCTTTAGGAAGGGAGTGGGCACTACACCTGTGAGGGTCATATTAGGAAGGGAGTGGGCCCTACACCTGTGGGGATCTCTTTAGGAAGGGAGTGGGCACTACACTTGTGAGGGTCACTTTAGGAAGGGAGTGGGCACTACACTTGTGGGGGTCACTTTAGGAAGGGAGTGGGCCCTACACCTGTGGGGGTTGCTTTAGGAAGTGAGTGGCCACTACACTTGTGGGGGTCGCTTTAGGAAAGCAATGGGCACTTCACCTGTGGGGGTCGCTTTAGAAAGGGAGTGGCCACTAAACCTGTGGAGGTTGCTTTAGGAAGGGTGTGGCTACTACACTTCTGGACGGTCGCTTTAGGAAGGTAGTGGCCACTATGCCTGTGGTGGTCGCTTTAGGAAGGGAGTGGGCACTACACTTGTGGGGGTCGCTTTAGGAAGGGAGTGGGCAATTCACTTGTGGAAGTCACATTAGGAATGGAGTGGGCACTACACCTGTGGGGATGTCTTTAGGAAGGGAGTGGGCACTACACTTGTGGCGGACGTGTTAGGAGGGGAGTGGGCATGACACCTGCGGGGGTCGCTTTAGGAAAGGAGTGGGCACTACACTTGTGGGGGTCGCTTTAGGAAGGGAGTGAGCCCTACACCTGTGGGGGTTGCTTTAGGAAGTGAGTGGCCACTACACTTGTGGGGGTCGCTTTAGGAAAGCAATGGGCACTTCACCTGTGGGGGTCGCTTTAAGAAGGGAGTGGCCACTAAACCTGTGGAGGTTGCTTTAAGAATGGTGTGGCTACTACACTTCTGGGCGGTCGCTTTAGGAAGGTAGTGGCCACTACGCCTGTGGTGGTCGCTTTAGGAAGGGAGTGGGCACTACACTTGTGGGGCTCGCTTTAGGAAGGGAGCGGACAATACACCTGTAGGGGCTGCTTTAGGAAGCAAGTGGGCACTACACCTGTGGGGGTTGCTTTAGGAAGGGAGTGGCCAATACACCTGTGGGGTCGCTTTAGTAAGGGAGTGGTCACTACACCTGTGGAGTCGCTTTAGCAAGGGAGTGGCCACTACACATATGGGGGTCGCATTAGGAAGGGTGTGGGCACTACGCCTGTTGGGGTCACTTTAGGAAGGGAGTGGGCACTACACCTGTGAGGGTCGCATTAGGAAGGGAGTGGACACTACACTTGTGGAAGTCGCATTAGGAATGGAGTGGGCACTACACCTGTGGGGATCTCTTTAGGAAGGGAGTGGGCACTACACTTGTAGGGGACGTGTTAGGAAGGGAGTGGGAACGACACCTGTGGGGGTTGCTTTAGGAAGGGAGTGGGCACTACACTTGTGGGGGTCGCTTTAGGAAGGGAGTGGGCCCTGCACCTGTGGGGGTTGCTTTAGGAAGGGAGTGGCCACTACACTTGTGGGGGTCGCTTTAGGAAGGGAATGGGCACTAAACCTGTGGGGGTTGCTTTAGGAAGGGAGTGGCCACTACACCTGTGGAGGTCGCTTTAGGAAGGGTGTGGCTACAACACTTCTGGCGGGTCGCTTTAGGGAGGTAGTGGCCACTATGTCTGTGGTGGTCACTTTAGGAAGGGAGTGGACACTACACCTGTAGGGGCTGCTTTAGGAAGGGAGTGGGCACTACACCTGTGGGGGTTGCTTTAGGAAGGGAGTGGCCAATACACCTGTGGGACGCTTTTGTAAGGGAGTGGCCACTACACCTGTGGGGGTCGCTTTAGGAGGGGAGTGGCCACTACGCCTGTTGGGGTCACTTTAGGAAGGGAGTGGGCACTACACTTGTGAGGGTCATATTAGGAAGGGAGTCGACACTACACTTGTAGAAGTTTCTTTAGGAAGGGAGTGGGCACTACACTTGTGTGGGACGTGTTAGGAAGGGAGTGGGCACGACACCTGCGGGGGTCGCTTTAGGAAGGGAGTGGGCACTACACTTGTGGGGGTCGCTTTAGGAAGGGAGTGTGCCCAGCACCTGTGGGGGTTGCTTTAGGAAGGGAGTGGCCACTACACTTGTGGGGGCCGCTTTAGGAAGGGAATGGGCACTACACCTGTGGGGGTCGCTTTAGGAAGGGAGTGGCCACTACACCTGTGGAGGTCGCTTTAGGAAGAGTTTGACTACTACACTTCTGGGGGGTTGCTTTAGGAAGGTAGTGGCCACAACACCTGTGGTGGTCGCTTTAGGAAGGGAGTGGCCACTATGCCTGTGGGGGTCACTTTAGGAAGGGAGTGGCCACTACACCTGGGGGGGTCGCTTTAGGAAGGGAGTGTACACTACACCTGTAGGGGCTGCTTTAGGAAGGGAGTGGGCACTACACCTGTGAAGGGGGTTCCTTTAGGAAGGGAGTGGCCAATACACCTGTGGGACGCTTTTGTAAGGGAGTGGACACTATACCTGTGGGGTTGCTTTATGAAGGGAGTGGCCACTACGCCTGTTGGGGTCACTTTAGGAAGAGAGTGGGCACTACACCTGTGAGGGTCATATTAGGAAGGGAGTCGACACTACACTTGTAGAAGTCGCTTTAGGAAGGGAGTGGG